>NC_056433.1:78460848-78480848 GCF_018296145.1 Oncorhynchus tshawytscha | reverse complement strand
GCCTACATCATGTCCTCATCTCATGCGGGGCCCTTCACTCACATAAGCCTACATCATGTCCTCATCTCATGCGGGGCCCTTCACTCACATAAGCCTACATCATGTCCTCATCTCATGCTGGGCCCTTTACTCACATAAGCCTATATGCATGTCCTCATCTCATGCTGGGCCCTTTACTCACATAAGCCTACATCATGTCCTCATCTCATGAGGGGCCCTCTACTCACATAAGCCTACATCATGTCCTCATCTCATGCTGGGCCCTTCACTCACATAAGCCTACATCATGTCCTCATCTCATGAGGGGCCCTTCACTCACATAAGCCTACATCATGTCCTCATCTCATGAGGGGCCCTTCACTCACATAAGCCTACATCATGTCCTCATCTCATGCTGGGCCCTTCACTCACATAAGCCTACATCATGTCCTCATCTCATGAGGGGCCCTTCACTCACATAAGCCTACATGCATGTCCTCATCTCATGCTGGGCCCTTTACTCACATAAGCCTACATCATGTCCTCATCTCATGCTGGGCCCTTTACTCACATAAGTCTACATCATGTCCTCATCTCATGAGGGGCCCTTCACTCACATAAGCCTATATCATGTCCTCATCTCATGCGGGGCCCTTTACTCACATAAGCCTACATCATGTCCTCATCTCATGCGGGGCCCTTCACTCACATAAGCCTACATCATGTCCTCATCTCATGCGGGGCCCTTCACTCACATAAGCCTACATCATGTCCTCATCTCATGCTGGGCCCTTCACTCACATAAGCCTACATCATGTCCTCATCTCATGCGGGGCCCTTCACTCACATAAGCCATATCATGTCCTCATCTCATGCTGGGCCCTTCACTCACATAAGCATGTCCTCATCTCATGAGGGGCCCTTTACTCACATAAGCCTATATGCATGTCCTCATCTCATGAGGGGCCCTTTACTCACATAAGCCTATATGCATGTCCTCATCTCATGCGACAGATGAAACATACAGTAGCTAAGCATCTGATGATATGTGTCACAATGCAACAGATGAAACATACAGTAGCTAAGCATCTGATGATATGTGTCACAATGCAACAGATGAAACATACAGTAGCTAAGCATCTGATGATATGTGTCACAATGCAACAGATGAAACATACAGTAGCTAAGCATCTGATGATATGTGTCACAATGCAACAGATGAAACATACAGTAGCTAGTCTTCTTCTTGTCTAGAAGAAGGTAAAGAGTATTAGGACTAATAGATTCAGGCAGCCAAACGTGCTGACGTCTGCTCATCAAAGAAAAGGTTAGACAAGCCTGGGAGTGAGAACAATCAGGATTAGACGTGTATCATGTATTATCAAAGCATTTACACAGAACCTCCTTGTC
Source organism: Oncorhynchus tshawytscha (assembly GCF_018296145.1). Lineage (NCBI taxonomy): Eukaryota > Metazoa > Chordata > Actinopteri > Salmoniformes > Salmonidae > Oncorhynchus > Oncorhynchus tshawytscha. Next base: position 78,479,459 of record NC_056433.1, on the reverse strand, counting down.
TAGCAAAGACACCATCTGCAGCAGCAGCCATATCCAATCACTGTGTGTGTGTGTGCCCGCGTGCGTGTGTGTGTGCCCTGTCTGTCTCTCTGTGTCCTTCTGTTCTTAAGACTATTACCATCCCTATTAACTGGTCATCATCTGCGTGAAGAGAATACTCAAAATAACCACCACACAGCTGAGGGATCAATAGTGAGTAGAAAGAGACAATAGGAGGGGGAGCACAATGATATAACCCCCTTAATGAAGGACAGGGATAAAACAAAGCATTACACAGACAATCAGAACCAGGATGGGTGTGTGTGTGTGTGTATGTGTGTGTGTGTGTGTGTGTGTGTGTGTGTGTGTGTGTGTGTGTGTGTGTGTGTGTGTGTGTGTGTGTGTGTGTGTGTGTGTGGGTGTGGGAAGGGGGTGCAGTGAATTGGCAAAGAGGAGATGAACAAGGAAAAATGGTCGTGGCTTAGCTATTAATAATTAAAAGGGGGGGTGTAGGGGGAAAAGGGAGGGGTGGCAGGCAGTAAGCACTAAGCTGTGACAGATAAAGGATAATGCCTCTTCAGACAGCACTATTAAAGCCCGAGCTATAACTATATTGAGCTTATCGCCTGGAGACAGGGCACGACTCTCCCCTCACAATGGCGTCATTATTTACACCCAGATGGAGAGGGCCATTGTTAGCCTCCGTGGAGGAGCCCCAGATTTATAACCCTCGTGCATCGACCTCTGACTTTCACTGGAAAGCAGCCAGCACCATCCTCAGGTCTGGAGGATTGATGTCTGGGCTGGACACGGGGCTGGACACGGGGCTCGACACTGGGCTGGACACGGGGCTAGACACGGGGCTAGACACGGGGCTGGACACGGGGCTTGACACGGGGCTCGACCGATGCAACAATGGACAGGGACAGTAAGCCGAGGAGGAAGGGAGACAAACAAAGTCCAAGCACATGAACAGATATAATTTGTAATTTTTAAATGGTGAGTGCATCTGATCACAGGACTCTGATGATGGTTGCTATAGTAACTACTAACTGAATCACAGGACTCTGATGATGGTTGCTATAGTAACTACTAACTGAATTACAGGACTCTGTTGATGGTTGCTACAGTAACTACTAACTGAATCACAGGACTCTGATGATGGTTGCTATAGTAACTACTAACTGAATCACAGGACTCTGATGATGGTTGCTATAGTAACTACTAACTGAATCACAGGACTCTGATGATGGTTGCTATAGTTACTACCAACTGAGTCACAGGACTCTGATGATGGTTGCTACAGTAACTACTAACTGAATCACAGGACTCTGATGATGGTTGCTATAGTAACTACTAACTGAATCACAGGACTCTGATGATGGTTGCTACTGTAACTATTAACTGAATCACAGGACTCTGATGATGGTTGCTATAGTAACTACTAACTGAATCACAGGACTCTGATGATGGTTGCTATTGTTACTACCAACTGAGTCACAGGACTCTGATGATGGTTGCTACAGTAACTACTAACTGAATCACAGGACTCTGATGATGGTTGCTATAGTAACTACTAACTGAATCACAGGACTCTGATGATGGTTGCTATTGTAACTACTAACTGAATCACAGGACTCTGATGATGGTTGCTATAGTAACTACCAACTGAGTCACAGGACTCTGATGATGGTTGCTACAGTAACTACTAACTGAATCACAGGACTCTGATGATGGTTGCTATAGTAACTACTAACTGAATCACAGGACTCTGATGATGGTTGCTACTGTAACTATTAACTGAATCACAGGACTCTGATGATGGTTGCTACTGTAACTATTAACTGAATCACAGGACTCTGATGATGGTTGCTAATGGTGTGGTAGGCTCCATCAAGTTAGCAATGGTGACTGCTTTAGAGTCAGAAGAGACTCTCTGGTTATTGTCTGTGAAATTGCTTTTGGGTAGCACATAGTTGGTTCGTTCCATAAGCTACCAACATTGGGTACTATAGAGCCTACCTACAGGCAGCTCAGGTTATAGTTATTTTATGGTGATATTGTGGGTGAAATAGAATTGTGGGTAGCACAGAAGTGGTTTGCTATCTTTACAGCAGTGTGGTGCATCATGGATAGATAATAAGGCCTTAACAGATACTGTCAACCACATTTTCTTTTTCACCTTTATTTAACCAGGTAGGCTAGTTGTGAACAAGTTCTCATTTGCAACTGCGACCTGGCCAAGATAAAGCAAAGCAGTGTGACACAGACAACAACACAGAGTTACACATGGAGTAAACAATAAACAAGCCAATAACACAATAAACAAATCAATAACATAGTAGAAAAAAAGGAAGTCTATATACAGTGTGTGCAAAAGGCATGAGGAGGTAGGCAATAAATAGGCCAGAGGAGAAAATAGTTACAATTTAGCAGATTAACACTGGAGTGATAAATGAGCAGATGATGATGTGCAAGTAGAGATACTGGTGTACAAAATAGCAGAAAAGTCAATAAAATAAAAACAGTATGGGGATGAGGTAGATAGATTGGATGGGCTATTTACAGATGGACTATGTACAGCTGCAGCGATATAAAAGTCTCCAACTTCAGTGATTTTTGCAATTCGTTCCAGTCACTGGCAGCAGAGAACTGGAAGGAAAGGCAGCCAAATGAGGTGTTGGCTTTGGGGATGATCAGTGAGATACACCTGCTGGAACATGTGCTACGGGTGGGTGTTGTTATCGTGACCAGTGAGCTGAGATAAGGTGGAGCTTTACCTAGCATAGACCTGGATGACCTGGAGCCAGTGGGTCTGGCGACGAATATGTAGCGAGGGCCAGCCAACTAGAGCATACAGGTCACAGTGGTGGGTGGTATAAGGTGATTTGGTAACAAAATGGATGGCACTGTGATAGACTGCATCCAGTTTGCTGAGTAGAGTGTTGGAAGCTATTTTGTAGATGACATCGCCAAAGTCGAAGATCGGTAGGATATTCAGTTTGGCAGCGTGAGTGAAGGATGCTTTGTTGCGAAATAGAAAGCCGATTCTAGATTTGATTTTTGATTGGAGATGTTTAATATGAGTCTGGAAGGAGAGTTTACAGTCTAGCCAGACACCTAGGTATTTATAGTTAGTATAGTCCACATATTCTAGGTCAGAACCGTCCAGGGTGGTGATGCTAGTCGGGCGGGCGGGTGCGGGCAGCGAACGGTTGAAAAGCATGCATTTGGTTTTACTAGCGTTTAAGAGCAGTTGGAGGCCACGGAAGGAGTGTTGTATGGCATTGAAGCTCGTTTGGAGGTAAGATAGCACAGTGTCCAAGGAAGGGCATACATACAGAATGGTGTCGTCTGCGTAGAAGGTGGATCAGGGAATCGCCAGCAGCAGGTCGATGAAGACGGCTGCACAGTACTGTCTTTTATCAATGGCGGTTATGATATCTTTTAGTACCTTGAGCGTGGCTGAGGTTCACCCGTGACCGACTCGGAAGCCAGATTGCACAGCGGAGAAGGTACGGTGGGATTCAAAATGGTCAGGGATCTGTTTATTAACTTGGCTTTCGAAGACTTTAGATAGGCAGGACAGGATTGATATAGGTCTGTAACAGTTTGGGTCTAGGGTGTCACCCACTTTGAAGAGGGGGATGACCGCGGCAGCTTTCCAATCTTTAGGAATCACGGACGATACGAAAGAGAGGTTGAACAGGCTGGTAATAGCGGTTGCAACAATGGCGGCGGATAGTTTTAGAAAGAGAGGGTCCAGATTGTCTAGCCCAGCTGATTTGTACGGGTCCAGGTTTTGCAGCTCTTTCAGAACATCTGCTGTCTGGATTTGGATGAAGGAAAAGCTGGGGGGGCTTGGGCCGGGGTTGGAGTAGCCAGAAGGAAGGCATGGCCAGCCGTTGAGAAATGCTATATCTGTTCTTAGTTCTGCACATGCAGTCCACCTAACTGCCTGACCACAAATCATCTTCACTAAAATATACATTTTTATCTGAACCATGGTTAACAATCAGGCTAATCTGAGTCCAGGGTAAACAATCATGCTGATCATTTTTTACATATTATATCTTATTAAGCAGACAATCTTATCCAGAGTGTCTTACAGGAGCAATTCGAGTTCAGTGTCTTGCTCAAGGGCACATTGGCACATCGGTTAGCAGCCCAAAGCTCTTATCCGCCAGGCTACCTGCCGCAAAGCCCCCGGTTAACAATCTGATTGATCATAGCCCAGGGTTAACAATCAGGCTGATCAGAGCCCAGGGTTAACAATCAGATTGATCAGAGCCCAGGGTTAACAATCAGGTTGATCAGAGCAGCAGGGTCAACAATCAGGCTGATCGGAGCCCAGGGTTAACAATCAGGCTGATCAGAGCAGCAGGGTTAACAATCAGGCTGATCAGAGCAGCAGGGTTAACAATCAGGCTGATCAGAGCAGCAGGGTCAACAATCAGGCTGATCAGGGCAGCAGTGTTAACAATCAGCGTGATCAGAGCAGCAGTGTATAAGAGACATCATCCCACAGGGTCTAGTGCGTTTGATGGGAACCTATATCACCCCCCTCACGCTAACGCCCCCCACACACACACACAGTGAGAGGATATGCTGTGCTGTCAGGGATCTTTCCAAGGGACCATTAATTTTCATCTCTGTGCAGCTCACCCTCTCGTTCTCTCTCTCTTACTATCTCTCCTCTCAGTTTCGAGGGCTCCTTTTATTTACATGGCACGGCTACAGTACAGTACATAATCCCCAGTAAAAGTCTTAGTGACCGGCTTAGAGGTGTATAACCTCCCCCTCTAAGCCAGTTAATGAACGTCTGTCCTGATTATTTAGCCAGAATGACACCAAATAGTGCTGAGATAGCTGCCCTGGACTGGAAACACACTTGGTGCTTTCAAAACCGCTCATAGTGCTCTGTTCAAAAGTAGTGCACTATTTAGGGAAAAGGGTGCCAATTTGGATATAGCCACTTTCTGCATGATAAGAGCCTCCAGGGAGAAGACCAAGTCCCAGTCATTCAGTCATTCAGTCAGCCACTACCTGTCATTGTCCAATGACAGGTCAATCCACAGTATCTTCTTGGATTTATTGTAATTAGTTCATTTCTAAGTGAGGTCAGAGTCAGTCTAGTTTCGTCTAAAACAATAACAGGGGCAGTTTAGTCTAGTCTAGAACACTAACAGGGCCAGTCTAGAACACTAAAAGGGCCAGTCTAGTTTAGTCTAGAACACTAATAGGGCCAGTCTAGTTTAGTCTAGTCTAGAACAATGACAGGGCCAGTGTAGTCTAGTCTAGAACACTAACAGGGTGGGTGTAGTCTAGTCTAGAACACTAATAGGGCCAGTCTAGTTTAGTCTAGAACACTAAAAGGGCCAGTCTAGTCCTATCTAGAACACTAACAGGGCCAGTCCGGTCTAGTCTAGAACACTAACGGGGCCATTTTAGTTTAGTCTAGAACACTAACAGGGCCATTTTAGTCTAGTCTAGAACACTAACAGGGCCATTTTAGTCTAGTCTAGAACACGAACAGGGCCAGAAGGACAAAGTGAGTTGTTGACTCATCATATACTCGTATATGGCCAAAGAATAATTTGGAGAAAAAAAAACACTTAAAAAACCCACTTCAAACTTGTATCTCAAACAGACCGGTCATTAAAAAAATGCTTGTTGTTGTGTTACACCCACACCATTCTGTTGTTGTGTTACGCCCACACCATTCTGTTGTTGTGGTACGCCCACATCATTCTGTTGTTGTGGTACGCCCACACCATTCTGTTGTTGTGTTACGCCCACACCATTCTGTTGTTGTGGTACGCCCACATCATTCTGTTGTTGTGTTACGCCCACACCATTCTGTTGTTGTGGTACGCCCACACCATTCTGTTGTTGTGGTACGCCCACACCATTCTGTTGTTGTGGTACGCCCACACCATTCTGTTGTTGTGTACGCCCACATCATTCTGTTGTTGTGTTACACCCACACCATTCTGTTGTTGTGGTACGCCCACATCATTCTGTTGTTGTGGTACACCCATTCTGTTGTTGTGTTACCATTCTGTTGTTGTGTTACGCCCACGCCCACATTCTGTTGTTGTGTTACGCCCACATCATTCTGTTGTTGTGTTACCATTCTGTTGTTGTGTTACGCCCACATCATTCTGTTGTTCTGTTGTTGTGGTACGCCCACATCATTCTGTTGTTGTGTTACGCCCACACCATTCTGTTGTTGTGTTACGCCCACACCATTCTGTTGTTGTGTTACGCCCTGTTGTTGTGGTACGCACCATTCTGTTGTTGTGTTACGCCCACACCATTCTGTTGTTGGAGTACACCCACACCATTCTGTTGTTGTGGTACGTCCACATCATTCTGTTGTTGTGGTACGCCCACACCATTCTGTTGTTGGAGTACACCCACACCATTCTGTTGTTGTGGTACGTCCACATCATTCTGTTGTTGTGGTACGTCCACATCATTCTGTTGTTGTGGTACGTCCACATCATTCTGTTGTTGTGGTACGTCCACATCATTCTGTTGTTGGAGTACAACCACATCATTCTGTTGTTGGAGTACAACCACACCATTCCAACACATAAAAGCAGCTTTTTAACACATTAATTACTTTTTGGAAGGAAAACTATTTCACTCACATTGTAATTAATTATAGGTAATTTTCCATAGAAATCTGGAAACAGTGGACAGTTATTTTTAAGGGTCTGTGTTGACTGAGCCAAGCTGAGCACACAACCTCCAATCCCCCTCCCTCTGTTCTGCTAGCCGGGTGTTTGATTCAGGGGAGAGGGATGGAGTGATGGATAAAGGGAGGGAAAAGGTGATTGAAGGCTGAGGTGAGGAGTGTGGCCGGGTCATGAGCGTGTCACACACACACACACACACACACACACACACACACACACACACACACACACACACACACACACACACACACACACACAACAACAACAACAAAAAATGCACACACACAAAAGGATATCCATCCACAGCCAGGCCTTATGGGAGTGAAGGAGCGTCCCTCGTCAGTCACCTTCCAACCCAGAGATGGGCAGTGTGTTACCCCTCTGGGACGATTCATATCTCCTCCTGTTGGATGAGTCCCCTGGGGTAGCCCAACGCTAGTAAGAGCTAGGCTAATTTGTTAGCGCAGAGCGGGCGCTGTGGCCACAACATCATTACCATCACAGGGGTCAGACTTCGGCATCATCACCACAGTGATTCTCCACATATCTCCCATGATTCTGTCTGTCTGGCAGCCAGGAAGGCACCCTCATTCCCTCTCACCCTCGCACCTCTCCCTCACTGATTCTCCTCTCCCTTAATCTCTCTCCGCTCCCTCATTTATTCTCCTATACCCCACTCTTCTCCCTTAATCCCTCTCCCTTGTTTGTTCTCCTCTCCCTATACCTCTCTTCTCCCTTAATCTCTCCTCTCCCTCCTTCATTCTACTCTCCCTTTACCCCTTTCACCCTCCTTCCCTCTCCTGTCCCTCCGCCCCTCTCCCCTACCTTCATCCCTCACCTCACCATCCTTCCCTCTCCTGTCCCTCCGCCCCTCTCCCCTACCTTCATCCCTCACCTCACCCTCCTTCCCTCTCCTGTCCCTCCGCCCCTCTCCCCTACCTTCATCCCTCACCTCTCCCTCTTCTCCCTCCTTCCCTTTCTATTCCTTGTGCAATTTATCTTGAGTAGAGATGATTAACCCTTCCTATCTGACATTAGTAGACCATGTGTTGTGCTGTGGTAAGCTAGTGGAGTCGGGGCTTAGCCAGGCTGGGCTGCAGATAGTATTAAGGGTCTGCTGAGCTGCCCTAAACCCTGCAATGGAATCATTATCCTGTCTTCTCCTCTAACACACCCACACATGCAGACACGCTCCACCAGGTCAGGCCAAGCCAGGGTTGACTAGTGGTTGGGTCTACTTAGCAGGGTATAGTAGTCTGTGGGTCTACTTAGCAGGGTATAGTAGTCTGTGGGTCTACTTAGCAGGGCATAGTAGTCTGTGGGTCTACTTAGCAGGGCATAGTAGTCTGTGGGTCTACTTAGCAGGGCATAGTTGTCTGTGGGTCTACTTAGCAGGGTATAGTAGTCTGTGGGTCTACTTAGCAGGGTATAGTAGTCTGTGGGTCTACTTAGCAGGGCATAGTAGTCTGTGGGTCTACTTAGCAGGGTATAGTAGTCTGTGGGTCAACTTAGCAGGGTATAGTAGTCTGTGGGTCTACTTAGCAGGGTATAGTAGTCTGTGGGTCTACTTAGCAGGGTATAGTAGTCTGTGGGTCTACTTAGCAGGGTATAGTAGTCTGTGGGTCTACTTAGCAGGGTATAGTAGTCTGTGGGTCTACTTAGCAGGGTATAGGATTCTGTAGGTCTACTTAGCAGGGTATAGTAGTCTGTGTGTCTACTTAGCAGGGTATAGTAGTCAGTCTATGGGTCTACTTAGCAGGGTATAGTAGTCTGTGGGTCTACTTAGCAGGGTATAGTAGTCTGTGGGTCTACTTAGCAGGGTATAGTAGTCTGTGGGTCTACTTAGCAGGGCATAGTAGTCTGTGGGTCTACTTAGCAGGGCATAGTAGTCTGTGGGTCTACTTAGCAGGGCATAGTAGTCTGTGGGTCTACTTAGCAGGGCATAGTAGTCTGTGGGTCTACTTAGCAGGGTATAGGATTCTGTGGGTCTACTTAGCAGGGTATAGTAGTCTGTGGGTCTACTTAGCAGGGTATATTAGTCAGTCTGTGGGTCAACTTAGCAGGGTATAGTAGTCTGTGGGTCTACTTAGCAGGGTATAGTAGTCTGTGGGTCTACTTAGCAGGGTATAGTAGTCAGTCTGTGGGTCTACTTAGCAGGGTATAGTAGTCTGTGGGTCTACTTAGCAGGGCATAGTAGTCTGTGGGTCTACTTAGCAGGGCATAGTAGTCTGTGGGTCTACTTAGCAGGGTATAGTAGTCTGTGGGTCTACTTAGCAGGGCATAGTAGTCTGTGGGTCTACTTAGCAGGGCATAGTAGTCTGTGGGTCTACTTAGCAGGGTATAGTAGTGTGTGGGTCTACTTAGCAGGGTATAGTAGTCTGTGGGTCTACTTAGCAGGGTATAGTAGTCTGTGAGTCTACTTAGCAGGGTATAGTAGTCAGTCTGTGGGTCTACTTAGCAGGGTAGACTAGTGGTTGGGGTCTACTTAGTGTAGTCTGTGGGTCTACTTAGCAGGGTATAGTAGTCTGTGGGTCTACTTAGCAGGGTATAGTAGTCTGTGGGTCTACTTAGCAGGTTATAGTAGTCTGTGGGTCTACTTAGCAGGGTATAGTAGTCTGTGGGTCTACTTAGCAGGGTATAGTAGTCTGTGGGTCTACTTAGCAGGGTATAGTAGTCTGTGGGTCTACTTAGCAGGGTATAGTAGTCTGTGATTGAATTGGTAGACGTTCATCTTATCATGGGACACTGACTGACCTCAGACATACTAAGCACTAATCATTTTACAGTAGCGTCATGGCTTTCCTTGGATTAGGGTAATTCATCCCCTAGGTTAGCGTAATTCATCACCTGAGTTAGAGTAATTCATCCCCTGGGGTAGGATAATTCATCCTCATGTCAAACCAATAGACCCTCATTACCAAGCTATATGCACTGACCTTTCCTGACTTATTTGCCCTTTGGTTAAAAAATAACCCAGATGAGAAGCAGAAACAGACACCAGATGGATAGGGGATCTGACCACCAATCACATTCTAATCTACTGTTTGTCCTCATTTCACCCACGTTTTGACTATGGTGGTTTCATCTAAGTTGTACAAGGAGTCAAAAGCGTTCCACAGGGATGCTGGCCCATGTTGACTCCAATGCTTCCCACAGTTGTGTCAAGTTGGCTGGATGTCCTTTGGGTGGTGGACCATTCTTGATACACACAGGAAACTGTTGAGCGTGAAAAACCCAGCAGCATTGCAGTTCTTGACACTCAAACCAGTGTACCTGGCACTTAGAACCATACCCCGTTCAAAGGCACTAAAATGCACTTTTGTCCTGCCCATTTATCCTCTGAATGGCCCACATACACAATCCATGTCTCAGTTGTCTCAAGGCTTAAAAACCCTTCTTTAACCTGGCTCCTCCCTTAATCTACACTGATTGAAGTGGCTTTAACAAGTGGCATCAATAAGGGATCACCATTCACCTGGTCAGTCTGTCACGGAGAGGCCGGTGTTCATAATGTGTTGTACACTCTGTGTATATTGAAGAATTGATTGATTTAGTGATTGAGCATCCAGCAACTCACCTAATCTATATTATTCACAGTTGAAAACAAGCATGTACTATTTTTCCGGGGTAGACTAACAAACATTCTGTATTAAACCATAGTATGCCTTTTTAGCAAAAGTGATACGGATAGAAAAGTGAGGCAAAAGTTCAACTTCACCCACGTCATATTCTCGGCAAAGACAGAAGAGGTGTATGCTTCATTCTTTCACCTGATGTTTCATTCCTTCAACTGAATTTTCATTTTCAAAAGTAGAACAAAATGCATTGGGAGTTTACTGAGACTCAGCGATAGTGTTACAGAGTCGATGCACTGACATTACATTGTAACAATTCAGTCTGCCTAAATCTCCAATATGCAAAATACATTTACACTGCAAGGCGCCGTTGACAAAACTCTCACTCTCTGTCTACTTCCTATAGGGACCTGTGAGAGCTGCCTATGTCTTTAACATAGACATGCTATGTCATGTGGGTGTATGGCATGATTCAAGAGCTGTAGTCGATACAGACACGCAAGACAACCGGGAAAGGTTGCACGGAGTAGCAATTATGACTTTACGGTAGGTAGCCTCGCATTAACTGTGATGAAGACATAAGGTGACAGCTTCTGTAGTTCTGAATACAGGCCCACAATCAACACTAGTGAAGCTGGCTAGCAAGCACACTAATATGAGATGACACTACGTTAGTCTATCTGCTGTCCTCTTCCTCGCAATTTAATTTGGAAGTTCAAATTCCCTTCAAGGAGCATAAACCCCAAATCTCTTTTGGAATTATTTTCCTAAAACATACAGGCTTTTCTGCTTGCGTTTGCGGTGACCACCATAGAGACGCAGTGAGGGACGGGGCTTTCCTCCCTGTCTGCCCGGGGTTCACTCAGAGGATAACGTCTTTAAGTGGGTGCTTGGATTTCCCACAAGTCTCTGTGTATAATTTAGTAACACAACCCTATGCTTAAGCAGCCTGTCCAATCCTTAATCTCACACAGACACAGAGACACATCCACCACAACACAGTGCAACACTGTCAGGGACTGCTGACCCACACACACACGCACGCGCACACACACACACACACACACACACACACACACACACACACACACACACACACACACACACACACACACACACACACACACACACACACACACACACACACACACACGCACACACACACACACACACACACACACACACACACACACACACAGACACACACAGACAGACACACACACACACACACAGACACACACACACACACACACACACACCACACACACACACACACACACACACACACACACACACACACACACACACACACGCACGCACGCACACACACACACACACACACACACACACACACACACACACACACACACACACACACACACACACACACACACACACACAACCACACACACACACACACACACACACACACACACACACACACACACACACACACACACACACACACACACACACACACACACACACACACACACACACACACACACACACACACACACACACACACACACACACACACACACACACACACACACACACACACACACACACAGGGCACAAACGTCTATGCCCTCCCACACCCATCGACTAAAGCTAGCATGTATTACATGTTCTAACACAGTACAGAAACTCATGACCCTTACATTAACCTCATGGACTCTGTGTTTAATAGTACCAAGCGTCATATAGCCTACTGATCCTACAGAAACTCATGACCCTTACATTAACCTCATGGACTCTGTGTTTAATAGTACCAAGCGTCATATAGCCTACTGATCCTACAGAAACTCATGACCCTTACATTAACCTCATGGACTCTGTGTTTAATAGTACCAAGCGTCATATAGCCTACTGATCCTACAGAAACTCATGACCCTTACATTAACCTCATGCACTCTGTGTTTAATAGTACCAAGCGTCATATAGCCTACTGATCCTACATTGTCATAGGCAGCTTTCTACTGATCTAGGGAGGAGCACTGCTGAACACAACAGCCTTTTGTTTGGTTAGGGTTATGTGGCCCAGGAGAACAGCACTGTCACACACTAACTCCACCACACACCCATACACAGCTCATTGGCTGAAGGAAAGCCATGTGATTGGCTGGTTTGTTTGCGTTTGGGGCTGAAACAAGGACAATGCCATGACATTTGACCCCTGGCCTTTAGCTTTCTCCTCCAGGTGTCATAAACTCTAAACTCCAGCTCGGAGGAAGTTCAGAAGTCTCCCAGGCAGCAGGCAGACGGGGAAAGTTCACTTCACTTCTCTCCTTCTACCCAAAGTGACAACAGTGTGGGTCTGACAGCTTTTACATAATTAACCATCTATCTAGGGCTGTGACGATACCAGTAGCACTTTATATTTTTCCATGGCAAAAATGAAAACACGAAGCAGACTAAACACTTCGATCCTGCTGTATCTAACGTATTGTGTGCTATAGGTTGGAGAATAAACACATGTCGCCCTGGATAACAGGAACATGTTTGTTTCCAACATTAGGGCTGTTTTCTTAAAGAAGTGTTCCCTTGCCACGATACTATCTAGTATCGCAATATTGGTATCATTCCGGACCTTCATCTACCCCTTTAAAAAGACAACAACCAGGACCTACCGTACAAACACTTATTCAAGAGAGTTAGTCAGCTAGTTGAGCTCTAGTCTGGTTTATCTGGTGTTTGCTGCCGCGATGCACGAGGAGGAGAGCCATGGATCCATCTAAAGCCTGTGTCACGCAAAAGGCCAAGTCAGAATCTATTCCCCTGTCCTCCTGACATAGGGAGAGATGGATGGAGGGGGGAGGGGAAGGGAGAGAGGGAGGGAGGGAGGGAGGAAGGGAAGGGAGAGATGGATGGAGGGAGGAGGGGAAGGGAGAGAGGGAGGAAGGGAGACCAGAGTTCCTGATCAGGGGACTGGGATAGCGTGAGAGACTGGGAGAGGAAAGAGGACACGCAACTGGACCCCCTGCCTGATGTGCTGCCACACACACACACACACACGCAAGCTCATACGCACACACCCACACATTCAGGTACGCACGCACATACACACATACTCGCTCAAACGAACCCAAAAACAGACACACAAGCACTCATTTTAGACACACAAACGTGGTTGCATACACACGTCACTCTCATTGCCCCTCTTTCTCATGCTCATATGACCCACACACACACACACACACACACACACACACACACACACACACACACACACACACACACACACACACACACACACACACACACACACACACACATACACACACACACACACACACACGTCACTCTCACTGCCCCTCTTTCTCATGCTCATATGACCCACACACACACATTGTACCTGGCACTCTCACAAACCCACACACCCCTGTCCTAAGGACAGCCCCAACACTGTCAAGACAAGTAGGCTGTTTTCTTCTGAACAGAACTGAACATAGGAGAAGAGAGAGTATGTTTATACTCCACACATCCTGATACAGAACTACAGTCTTGGCAAAAAGTTTTGAGAATTACACAAATATTAATTTTCACAAAGTCTGCTGCCTCAGTTTGTATGATGGCAATTTGCATAAATTCCAGAACGTTATGAAGAGTGATCAGATGAATTGCAATTAATTGCAAAGTCCCTCTTTGCCATGCAAATTAACTGAATCCCCAAAAAACATTTCCACTGCATTTCAGCCCTGCCACAAAAGGACCAGCTGACATCCTGTCAGTGATTCTCTCATTAACACAGGTGTGAGTGTTGACAAGGACAATGTTGGAGATCACTCTGTCATGCTGATTGAGTTCGAATAAAAGACTGGAAGCTTCAAAAGGAAGGTGGTGCTTGGAATTATTGTTCTTCCTCTGTCAATCACGGTTACCTGCCAGGAAACATGTGTCCTCATCATTGCTTTGCACAAAAAGGGCTTCACAGGCAAGGATATTGCTGCCAGTAAGATTGCACCTAAATCAACCATTTATCGGATCATCAAGAACTTCAAGGAGAGTGGTTCAATTGTTGTGAAGAAGGCTTCAGGGCGCAAGAAAGTCCAGCAAGCACCAGGACCGTCTCCTAAAGTTGATTCAGCTGCGGGATTGGGGCACCACCAGTAAAGAGCTTGCTCAGGAATGTCAGCAGGCAGGTGTGAGTGCATCTGCACGCACAGTGAGGCGAAGACTTTTGAAAGATGGCCTGGTGTCAAGAAGGGCAGCAAAGAAGCCACTTCTCTCCAGGAAAAACATCAGGGACAGACTGATATTCTGCAAAAGCTACAGGGATTGGACTGCTGAGTACTGGGGTAAAGTCATTTTCTCTGACGAATCCCCTTTCCGATTGTTTGGGGCATCCGTAAAAAAATATTTTCCGGAGAATACAAGTTGAGCGCTACCATCAGTCCTGTGTCATGCCAAGAGTAAAGCATCCTGAGACCATTCATGTGTGGGGTTGCTTCTCAGCCAAGGGAGTGGGCTCACTCACAATTTTGCCTAAGAACACAGCTATGAATAAAGAATGGTATCAACACATCCCCGAGAGCAACTTCTCCCAACCATCCAGGAACAGTTTGGTGACGAACAATGCCTTTTCCAGCATGACGGAACAACTTGCCATAAGGCAAAAGTGTTAACTAAGTGGCTCGGGGAACAAAACATTGATATTTTGGGTCCATGGCCAGGAAACTCCCCAGGCCTTAATCCCATTGAGAACTTGTGGTATATCCTCAAGAGGCGGGTGGACAAACAAAACCCCACAAATTCTGACATACTCCAAGCATTGATTATGCAAGAATGGGATGTCAGGCCTCCCGGGTGGCGCAGTGGTTAAGGGCGCTGTACTGCAGCGCCAGCTGTGCCATCAGAGTCCCTGGGTTCGCGCCCAGGCTCTGTCGTAACCGGCCACGACCAGGAGGTCCGTGGGGCGACGCGCAATTGGCCTAGCGTCATCCGGGTTAGGGAGGGATTGTTCGGTAGGGATGTCCTTGTCTCATCGCGCACCAGCGACTCCTGTGACGCGCAGTGCGCGCTAACCAAGGTTGCCAGGTGCACGGTGTTTCCTCCGACACATTGGTGCGGCTGGCTTCCGGGTTGGATGCGCGCTGTGTTAAGAAGCAGTGCGGCTTGGTTGGGTTGTGTATCGGAGGACGCATGACTTTCAACCTTCGTCTCTCCCGAGCCCGTACGGGAGTTGTAGCAATGAGACAAGATAGTCGCTACTACAACAATTGGATACCACAAAATTGGGGAGAAAAAGGGGTCAAAAAATGTAAAAAGAAAAAGAATGGGCTGTCATCAGTCAGGATGTGGCCCAGAAGTTCATTGACAGCATGTCAGGGTGGATTGCAGAGGTCTTGAAAAAGAAGGGTCAACACTGCAAATATTGACTCTTTACATGTAATTGTCAATAAAAGCCTTTGAAACTTATGAAATGCTTGTAATTATACTTCAAATTCCATAGTAACATCTGACAAAAATATCTAAAGACACTGAAGCAGCAAACTTTGTGGAAATGAATATTTGTGTCATTCTCAAAACTTTTGGCCACGACTGTATAATATTCAACAGTCCCACCAACCTTCTTACACACAACACCCCCTCTCTCCTTCTCTCTGATTCACAACACCCCCTCCTTCTCTCTGACTCACAACACCCCCTCTCTCCTTCTCTCTGATTCACACTGCCCCCTCCTCTCCTGCTCTTTCCTCGAGTGAAGAGGCTAGTCTAGAGAGAGGGCTGAACATGGAAACCACTCACATGCAAAGGCCTTCACGACCAGCCCTCGCACTACTGAAGGACCAACAGAGCGTGTGTTGTATCACACTGGGACTCAGTACAAGACCAAACACCATTCCGGGAGCAGGCGAGCGTGTGTGTATGTGTGTGTGTGTGTCTGTATGTGTGTCTATCAGACAGGCAGTCATCACTTGGGATGAACGGCGCATACGGTTGCTCTTACCAATGTGTTTACACTTTAGCAGAATGCCCCTAGAGAGAGAATGAGATTGAAATAAGAAAAGTTGAATGAAACAGAGACTCTTTCTCTCTATCCATCTATCTGAGTGGTAACCTGATGAACCCCCCTCTTCCACTGAGTAATCCTGGGGTGTGAATGTAAAAAGTCACTGGTCCATGTCTTCTATAACTCTGGGTGTCTTGGTGTCTCTCACTCATTCATGTGTATGTGTGTGAGTGTGAGTGTGCATTCATGTGTGTGTGTGTGCATTCATGTGTGTGCATACTTGCGTGCATGACTATATGTGTGTGTGTGTGTGTGTGTGTGTGTGTATGTAGCCACCGTGCTTCTACACCTGCATTGCTTGCTGTTTGGGGTTTTAGGCTGGGTTTCTGTACAGCACTTTGAGATATCAGCTGATGTACGAAGGGCTATATAAATACATTTGATTTGATTTGATTTGATATGTGCATGACTGTATGTGTGTGGGGTTATTTGTGTGTGTGTGTGTGTGTGTGTGTGTGTGTGTATGAATGTCTATATGTGTCTGTTTATTGAGCAGGGTTTACTGAGTTCTGACCCCTGACCCCTGACAGGCAATACAGTAGAGTATTTCCTAGCAGCTGCAGTGACGTTGTAAAATAATTAGCTGCTAACTTCAGCTGGTGTGGATCGAGATACAGCGTACTTGTGTACTAAATCACAGCTGTTAATGTCCATCACCGTGCTTCTACACCTTTTGCTGTTTGGGGTTTTAGGCTGGGTTTCTGTACACTCTGCTCTGCTATTCCTACAGCATGTAAATACATCACATATCTGGAGTCAAACCAGGACGTATACAGATAAAGACTAAGAAGGAAAGGGATGGGAATAGAGAGAGGGGGGATTTCCTAGAGAGAGGAGGGGGGCGGGAGAGAATTAGCTGGGGCTGGGTGGATCGAGAGAGAGGGGGGGGCGGGAGAGAAGAGAGCTGGAGAGAGAGAGATTCCTACGAGATGAAATGAGATAGAATCTGAGAGGGGGAAACCAGGAGAGACAGATGAGAGAGAATGAGAAGGAGAGGGAGATAGAATAGAGAGAGGGGGGGCGGGAGAGAGAGAGAAATGAGAGAGAATGAGAGAGAACGAGAGAGAGGGGGAGAGAGCGGGAGAGAGAGAATGAGAGAGAATGAGAGAGAACGAGAGAGAGCAAAAGAGAGAGAACGAGAGAGAGCAAAAGAGAGAGAGAGAGCAAAAGAGAGAGAGAGAGAGAGAGAGAGAGAACAAGAGAGAACGAGAGAGAGAGAGAGAGAGAGAGAGGGAGAGAGAGAGAGAGAGAATGGGGGAGAGAGAGAGAGGGGGAGATGGGGAGAGCGAGAGAGATTTAAAAGAGATTTTATTTGTCTCAAGCGCCGAATACAACAGGTGTTGCAACCTTACCGTAAACACAAGAAAATAACAATAATGAGGCTATATACAGGTCATTTGTAAAGTGACTATGCATAGATAATGCATAAAGAGTAACAGCAGTGTAAAAACAAGGTCAGGGGGGGTCAATGTAAATAGTCTGGGTGGCCATTTGACTAATTGTTCAGCAGTCTTATGGCTTGAGGGCAGAAGCTGTTGAGGAGCCTTTTGGTCCTAGACTTGGTGCTCCGGGCCTGCTTGCCGTGTGGTAGCAGAGAGAACAGTCTATGACTTGGGTGACTGGAGTCTCTGACAATGTTTTGAAACTTCTGACACCGCCTATTATATAGGTCCTGGATGTCAGGAAGCTTGGCCCCAGAGATGTACTGGGCCGTACGCACTACCCTCTGTAGCGCCTGAGCAGTTGCCATACCAGGCGGTGATGCAACCAGTGATGCTCTCGATGATGCAGCTGTAGAACCTTTTGAGGATCTGGGGACCCATGCCAAATCTTTTCAGTCTCCTGAGGGGGAAAATGTGTTGTCGTGCCCTCTTCACGACTGTCTTGGTATGTTTGGACCATGATAGTTTGTTGGTGATGTGGACACCAAGGAACTTGGAACTCTCGACCCGCTCCACTTCAGCCCCGTCAATGTGAATGGGGGCCTGTTCGGCCCTCGTTTCCTGTAGTCCACGATCATCTGCTTTGTCTTGCTCATGTTGAGGGAGAGGTTGTTGTCTTGGCACCACACTGACAGGTCTCTGACCTTCTCCCTATAGAATGTCACATCGTTGTCGGTGATCAGGCCTACCACTGTTGTGTCATCAGCAAACTTAATGATGGTGTTGGAGTCGTGCAAGGCCACACAGTTGTGGGTGAACAGGGAGTACAAGAGGGGACTAAGTACACACCCCTGAGGGGCCCCAGTGTTGCGGATTAGTGTGGCGGATATGTTGTTGCCTACCCTTACCACCTGGGGTGGCCTGTCAGGAAGTCCAGGGTCCAGTTGCAGAGGGA
>NC_056433.1:78420848-78455848 GCF_018296145.1 Oncorhynchus tshawytscha | reverse complement strand
ACATGAGTTTTAAACATATTGAGTATTAAACATACTGCGTATTAAATATATTGAATATTAAACATACTGAGTATGAAATATATTGAGTATTAAACATACTGAGCATTAAACATATTGAGTATTAAACATATTGAGTATTAAACATATTGAGTATTAAACATATTGAGTATTAAACATATTGAGTATTAAACATATTGAGTATTAAACATATTGAGTATTAAACATATTGAGTATTAAACATATTGAGTATTAAACATATTGAGTATTAAACATATTGAGTATTAAACATATTGAGTGCTTTTTCTGTTGTGTGTTTTAAATGTGGCCAAAACATCAGTCAGGCCTTTCCTGGGAAAACTGGTGCCACAAAGGGAGGGAGGGATGGATGGAGAGACATAGAGCAACGGACAGAGTTAGCGGACAGTGGGACAGGGACAGGATAGCCTGTGGTTTTCTCTCTCTGCCGTTCTTTCCAGAGCGAGCCTCACCCTGGAGAGACCTCTGAAATGCAAACACTGTGGTTTTCCACAGGGGGAAAATTCCCCGGATTTGTGAATTTGTCAGCAGACAGAGGGTATGAGGAGCCACGGCGAGGACATGTGTATGAATGTGTGGCTGTGTGTGTGTTTGTGTGTGCAGTGTATTTGTGTGTGTGTCTCTGGGAATCTGTTGAGGCATGAGGGTTTTCAGCTAGTCTTACGTGCACCCCCCCCTCTCTCTGTCTGTTCTCTCTCTCTGTCTGTTCTCTCTCTCTCTCTCTCTGTCTGTTCTCTCTCTTTCTCTGTCTCTCTCCTCTCTCTCTCTCTCTCTCTCTCTGTCTGTTCTCTCTCTCTCTCTCTGTCTGTTCTCTCTCTTTCTCTCTCCTCTCTCTCCCTCTCTTTCTTCAATCAGCTGATGAGTTCACCTCAGTAGCCTCTGCACTGATGCTCTTTTCCCAAACACTCTTTGAAGCCAGAAAAACAGAGAAGCACAGAAACAGTCTTAATAAACACACTGCCGCTCTGTTTTCAAACCGCTTGTTTTCTTGATAATATCTCCTTTAGTCTTCCCTCTCTGGTCTGGTTCTGCATCCTTATTTAAAAGGAATGAGATTGAGTGTGTGTGTGTGTGTGTGTCTGTGTCAGAGAGGAGTGTACGATATGCGTGCGGAGGCCAAGGTGCATTTTAGACCCACATTCCTCCCTGAGAGCCCCCCACACACACACACACACACACACACACACACACACACACACACACACACACACACACACACACACACACACACACACACACACACACACACACACACACACACACACACACACACATGCATGCACACGCACACAGCCTCCAGTGGGCTCTCTGCCAGGCTCTGCCTACAGACGGAGGGATGCGAGGGGTTGGAGCCAGGCCTAGTGGTTCTTCCCTCCCTGGATGAGTAAGATAGCTCTCAGCCTGCAGCAGCCTTCAGTCTGGAGACCCAACAACAGTATAGACCTGATTTCCTTGAGTTCCAATTATCCTTCTATAGCCCAGCTATACAAACGACCTCTCTTGCTGCAGCCTCGTCACAATAAAGTCAACCCATATTCCTGCAGCCTCCATTACACAAAGACCCCCCCCCCTTCCTGCATGGCCCCTATGGCAGAATGCTGTAGGCTACAGCCATCTTTACCTCTAATGCTATTATCCCCAATCTGTGTTTGTTAAGTCAGACAAAGATAACCCCCTATTTCACCTGGGCTGCCTGTCCTAGTGGGGCCTTGTGTGTGTGTGTGTGTGTGTGTGTGTGTGTGTGTGTGGTAACAGTCGGGTGGGGTCAGTCTTTAAAGCAGGCTCCGGTGGGTGTGAGGGCCCCAGCTCGTTTATTGATTGGTCTGTGATGTGGACAGACAGACAGAGGCGCCGTGGCCCCCCTCTACCCCCTGCCCCAAGGCAGTCGTCACACTGGAGGGGCTAGGGTGGAGGAGCCCAGGTGGGCCTCTTTGAAACCAGGGCCTGTCCTGTCGCCCACCTCAGGGCTAATCTGGCAGGGGTATACCAATTACAGGGACCCCCAGTGGTAAGAGTAATTGGGGGAAGAGAAAGAAGAGGGCAGAGAGAGGGATGGTGGGGTGTGATAGAGAGGCTGTTGGAGGGAGTCTCCTCTCTCTCTCTCACACACACACACACCACACACACACACACACACACACACACACACACACACACACACACACACACACACACACACACACACACACACACACACACACACACACACACACACACACACACACAGTCTCTATAGGCCACATATTAAACCTGCATCTACATCCACACAAGCCAAGTCTGCTCAATTGGAACGCCGACTTGCTCAAGATCATTAGTGAGATCGGGCACGTTTGTCCATGGAGATTGCATGGTTGTGTTCTCGAATTTATACACCTGTCAGCAGCAGGTGTGGCTGAAATAGCCAAATCCACTAATTTGAAGGGGAATCCAAATAGTTTTGTGTATATATAGTTTATTTCGGAGTGTGCATCAACGTAAGCTTCAACTGAAATATTCCCAGGATTGTTGACGTAATATGACACAACCATGTAAAAAACGAGACACAATTTCTTAAAAACAATGGCGGCTGACTTCAGTGCGAAAAGTTGCCCACTCACATCTCTTAAGTTACCTGACTACAATATGTTATCTTGATACATTAATAAATACATACTGTGTTCATTTTAGCATGTTAAACTGCCTAAAATATTCACTGTGGTGTAGAATTGGTAGCTAGCTAGCTACCCACAAAGAATCGGTAGCTAATGTTGCCATAGCAACATTCGTTTTAGGTTCTGTTTTACATGTAAAACTAACTGGCTAGCTAGATTAATACAATTCACATATAACTAGCTTTTAATCCCGAAGTTAAACATTTGCGTCTAATTTATGTACTGTAGTTATCTTGTTTCTTCTGTATAGGTCAAAGTGTGAGTGCTCCTCAAATGTAAAATGTTAAGTGATCTCCACACTGTCATCCTCACAAGAACTTACTTAAGAGATTGTCATTGGAGATCTAACTCAGAGCATTAGAGTGTAGAAATACACGCAGATATGTACGTATTACTCATGTATCCACTTGAGACTTGGGGCCTAATTTACTCAGTATTTATGTACCTTTTTTTATGTGACACAAAGCATAGTGAACTCACACACCAGACATGGTGAGACTTGTGACATGCTTCGTTTCTAAATAAAGCATTTTAAATGTACAGAACAGCCACTGTTACAGGCCGCAGCTCTGGGTCTAAAAGCCCAATCTGATTGCTTAAGGAGATTTCCAGCTATGTGTGACCAATGATGGATGAAATGCGAAGAGAACATTGTGTGACTTTGGCAAAGAGAGCGTACCAAAGAAATAGCTAATGATGTGAGCACTGTGGCTGTGCTGCGGTGGAGTTTGCCCAGAGTTGTTCCTGTGTGTTAAAAGTTAAAAGTGGAGCAGAGGGATGGCGTGAGAGAGGTCCAGGGAACTGTGACTGGCAGAGAGCAAGGCTAAAGCTAGCCTGAAGGCATCACGTGCTAGGCTAACTAACCCGGGAACTCTGCTCTCCATACTACTAAATTCAATTTGATTCAATGGGGCTTCATTGGCATGGGAAACGTGCTTACATTGCCAAAGCAAGTTAAAAAAACAATAAACAAAAGTGAGAAGACACAAAACAACAAACAAAAGTGAGAAGACACAAAACAACAAACAAAAGTGAGAAGACACAAAACAACAAACAA
Organism: Oncorhynchus tshawytscha; assembly: GCF_018296145.1. NCBI lineage: Eukaryota > Metazoa > Chordata > Actinopteri > Salmoniformes > Salmonidae > Oncorhynchus > Oncorhynchus tshawytscha. Next base: position 78,452,104 of record NC_056433.1, on the reverse strand, counting down.
AAGTGAGAAGACACAAAACAACAAACAAAAGTGAGAAGACACAAAACAACAAACAAAAGTGAGAAGACACAAAACAACAAACAAAAGTGAGAAGACACAAAACAACAAACAAAAGTGGGAAGACACAAAACAACAAACAAAAAAGTATTAGAAATGAATAGTGAACATTGCACTCTCAAACGTTTCAAAATGATAAAGACATTTCAAGTGTTATATTATTAGCTATGTGTTTTTGCAATGTGCAAATAGTTGTAGGTGCAGATAAACAGATAAATATTGGTGGTATTTACATCATTGTTTCTCATGGCAACGAGCCATGCTGCTATGATGGCACACTGCGGTATTTCGCCTAACAGACATGGGAGTTTATCATTGTTTGAGGGGTTTTCAAATTCTTTGTGGGTCTGTGTGATCTGTGAGAAATATGTATCTCAAATATGGTCAAACATTTGGAAGGAGGTTAGGAAGTGTAGCTCAGTTTCCACCTCATTTTGTGGACAGTGTGCACATAGCTGGTCTTCTCTTGAGAGCCAGGTCTGCCTATGGCATCCTCTCTCAATAGCAAGTCTGTACATAGTCAAGGATTTTTTTTAAAATGTGGGGTCAGTCTCAGTGGTCAGGTATTCTGTCACTGGGTACTCTCTGTTTGTGGCCAGGTAGCATTCCAAATGTTTCCATTTTTTGGGTTGATTGTTTCCAGTGTGTCAAATAGTTATCTTTTTGCTTTCTCGTAATTTGGTTTGGTCTAATTCTGTTGCTGTCCTAGAGCTCTGTGTGGTAAACAGAGCCCCAGAACCAGCCAGCTGACGGGACTTCTCTAGGTTAATCTCTCTGTAGCTGAGAGCTTTGTGGAGGAACGTGTGGGCATCGCTTACTTTTAGATGGTTATAGAATTGAACATCTATTTTCTGGATTTTGATAACTAGCAGGTAGAGTCCTATATGGAGACTATTTATTGGCAAAAATAAGGTGATACACATATAAAAATATATATTTATGTTTCCTGATCTTTCATATATTGCTCAGAAATAGGACAGACACGTCGGAACACTTCAGAACTGCAAAGTTGCTGGGTTTTTTCACGCTCAACAGTTTCCTGTGTGTATCAAGAATGGTCCACCACCCAAAGGACATCCAGACAACTTGATACAACTGTGGGAAGCATTGGAGTCTACATGGCATCCCTGTGGAACACTTTCAACAACTTGTATAGTCCATGCCCAGAGGAAATTAGAATATTCTGAGGGCAAAAGGGGGGTGCAACGTAATATTAGGAAGGTGCCCTTAATGTTTTGAACACTCAGTGTATGTTAAAGAGGGTGGGGCTCAAGCTTGTTCCCTGTCTCACCAGGAGTTAAGAAATCTGTGTGTTTATGTATTCTACCTCCACACTTGTTTGTGTACATGGATTTTATAGTGTCATATGTTTGTCCCCCATCACCGCCTTCCTCTGTATATTAAACACTCATGTCATATTGAGTCAAGCTTTTTTTTTTATCAACAAAACACAAGACTTTGCTTTTGTTTGTTTGTCAATAAGGGTGGGCAGGGTGTATACGTGATCTGTCGTACGGTATTTTGTGTAAGAAGCCAATTTGACATTTGCCCAGGACATTGTTTTCCCTGTGGAGTCTACTGTTGATGATACTGCAATGGATTTTTACGTGATTGCAAAATCCACAGTAATTATTGGGTCAGATTTTTCTCCACTTTTGTGGACTGGGCTGATCAGACATTGATTCCAACTATTGGGGAAGATGCCAGAGTTGAGAATAATGTTGAAGAGTTTAGGAATAGCCTATTTGAATTTGGTCTGTATATTGTGGTCTCTATATTGTGGTCTGTGTATTGTATCATTTCATGTTGGATACTATCAACACCACAGGCCTTTTTGTATTTTGTCCTGTAGCTCCTCCAATGTAACTCAAGACTACTCTCTATCTTATCCTCTCTACTATACATCTCAGTATGTTTACAATGGAATGAAGTGAAGTGAAGTGAAATGAAATGAAGTGAAGGAATGACATGTCACTATTTATACGAGGCTATAGGACCGCTGACTACATTTGTCCTCAGTGTCTGAGGTCTCAGCCTTTGACCACTCTAAGGTTAGAGATTAGACTGGTGTTTAGAGTTTGGTTTTAAAACACAGTGATACTGGAGGCTTGGCCTCGGTGGCACCACGGCCTGCCATGCTCCGAACTTGTGGTGTTCCACTGCTCATAAACCACGTTACCAGCGGAACAATCGCCTGCCCTGTCCTGACACAATGTCTGTCTGCCATAGGGCACCTATGAGCTCAGAGCACCCTATTCCCTAGTGCACTACTGACCTGAACCCGGGTCAAACGTTGTGCACTGTAAAGGGAATAGGATGCCATTTGGGACACAGACCTAGAGCAGTGTCCTGTAAGTGTCTGTCTGGCAGATGTCTTTGCCAGGACACTGCCACAAACCTATTGACTCACAACTGCACCACTGTTATATTGCTACTACTGTTAAATCTATCAGGTATTTATCTTTGAAACAAAGACTGAGGCTTGTGAGGATGAAGTGCAACATAATGAAAATAACTCACTGATTTGATTATCATAGATATGTGCCATTTATAAAAGTTGAACCGCTCCTAATTGACACTGGAGGAAAGAGGCACAGCCTCTCTAATCGAAAAGGCCCCACTTGCCCCAGTGCACAAAGCACGCAGATGCGTGCACACACACACACACGCAAACACACACACAAACACACACACACACACACACACACACACACACACACACACACACACACACACACACACACACACACACACACACACACACACACACACACACACTATGAGGTGGCCAGAGGGGTTTGGTAAGGTCATGTTAATTAACCCCAGATCAACTCTCTGTATTATCATTCAGTAATTGCTGAGTTCTAATCTCTATCTGGTATAATTTAGAATCTCTTAATGGGGAAAGTCATTGCTCTCAAGTCCTCATTAACAAATATTAGTCCATTCCATTGTTTGTGTCTTTCTCTAGTGGTAGAAGATGATGTCTAGTGTATAGAGAGATAATCAACATGGGGAATAGCAGTCTCAGCAAGACATTGATAGAAAGAGTGAAGAGATAAAGGGAAGTGTGAAATAGAGGAAGATGAGAGGGGAGGGGTAGGAGGAATGATTACCGATTTTGTGTGTTCCCCTCCAGGTGTGTGTGTGTGTGTGTGTGTGTGTTCGGATGGCCTTCTCCCCTCCCGATCCACCTGCTACTGGCCATAAACAGTGTTGGCCTGTAAATCCTGTGCGAGTAGAAAACATTGATACATTTTTATGACTCAGTTATCAGCAGGGGGCAGAGATTATCCTTGACTCCTGCTGTAATCTCTCTCATTCATCCAAAGCTGGCCGCCCGCCATCCACCACTCCCTGCCGCCATCCCAGCCCAGATTGATTAGGAAATGAACGGGCTCAATAAAAAGCACAGGTAAAAAGTTTGATCAGGGGCTCAGGAGAGGGGTTAGGTTGACCTTGGACGGGATGGGGGCTGTTTGTTAAACAGGGGAGGAGGGAGGAGGAGGAAGCTCCAATCATAATATCAGATATGGAAGAAGGAAGCATCGTAACGTCAAGTGGCATATGACTTATTAAACCGAAAGGCAGTTGCCGTCGCATAGTTAGATATTACAAATACAATGTATTTCTGCTCGCTAAAACATTTGACAGAATAATAAAGCCTGAAGACAAACAACCCCGAATAAGTGTTTACAACAATAAGACAATGTGTTACCGCTCTAGTCCTTCAACTTCAATGTCTCCAACTGGGCCTTCAGAAAGTATTCACACCCTTTGACCTTTTAACATTTTGTTGTGTCACAGATTGAATTTAGATTTTGTTTTACTGGCCTGCACACAATACCCCACCATGTCAAAGTGGAATCATGTTTTTAGAAATGTTTACAAATTAATAAAAAATCTAAAGCTGAAATGTATTGAGTCTATAAGTGTCACGTTGGCATAAATGATTCGGGAGACAGGCGCATGAATGCGTAATAGGGTTTTTAAATAAACCCAAATTACGGCGTGCCGTGTAAAGACACGGGGATTGCACAACGATTAACACACGGGACGAGACACGTAATCATCTGCGCAATCCACAAGGGCACGAAAGTCAAAACACACAGCACAGGTACTCACACGACCAACGGACATTGTAACAGTACTCGATAGCCCAATGGAAGCCAAAGGGCACATTTATACAAGTACTAATCAGTGGGAAACGTGTGTGTGTAATGAAAGTTGAGGAGGGATCCGTAACAATAAGTATTCAACCCCTTTGTTATGGAAAGCCTAAATAAGTTCAGGAGTAAAAATCTGCTTAACACGTAACATAATAAGTTGCATGGACTCACTCTATGTGCAATTTCTAAATGATTACCTCATCTCTAAACCATACACAAAAACATATCTGTAAGGTCCCTCAGTCGAGTAGTGAATTTTAAACACAGATTCAACCACAAAGACCAGGGAGGTTTTCCAACACCTCGCACAGAAGGGCGCCTTTAAAAAAAATCTAAATCAAACATTGAATATTCCTTTGAACATGGTGAAGTTATTAATGACACGTTGGAACGTGTATCAATACACCCAGTCACTACAAAGATACAGGCGTAGTTTCTAACTCAGTTGCCGGAGAGGAAGGAAACCACTCAGGGATTTCAACATTACGCAATGGTGACTTTAAAACAGTTACAGAGTTGAATGGCTGTGATAGGAGGAAACTGAGGATGGAGCAACAACATTGTATTTACTCCACAACACTCACCTAAATGACAGTGAAAAGAAGGAAGCCTGTACAGAATAAAAATATTCCAAATCAAGCATCCTGTTCACACTAAAGTGAAACTGCAAAAAATGTGGAAAAGAAATTAACTTTATGTCCTGAATACAAAGCATTATGTTTGGGACAAATCCAATAAAACACATCGCTGAGTAGCAGTCATCATATTTTCAAGCAAATTCTGGGTATGCTCGTCATCGGCAAGGGAGTTGTTTTTAAAGAAACAGAATAGAGCTAAGCACAGGCAAAATCCTAGAGGGAAAAAAATCCTTGAAAATCTATGGCAAGACTTGAAAATGGCAATGAGCAACAACCAACTTGACAGAGCTTGGATCATTTTTGTATGAATAATGTGCAAATATTGTACAATCCAGGCATGCAAAGCTCTTAGAGACTTACCCAGAAAGACACACAGCTGTAATCGCTGCCAAAGGTGATTCTAACATGTATTCACATGTGTAAATGAGACATGTCTAAAAACCTGTTTTTACTTTGTCATTAAAGGGTATTGCGTTTAGAATGGTGAGAAACAAAATATATTGAATCCATTTTGAAGTCAGGCTGTAAAACAACAAAATGTGGAATAAGTCAAGGGGTATGAATAATAATTGAAGGCACTGTCACTAAACAAAGGGACCTCGGGAGGCCTCAGCCGAGGCTGCAGAACAAACAGTTTACATGTACAGGCTGGTTGGCTGTCAGACGGTAGTTAGTTCACGTTCAGCCTGCTCAGGAAACACTGGGGCAGCTTTGTTAAGACCAAGACGTGCTGTTGTCATCCACTGTACCGTGACAGAGGTAGGCTACCCCTCAGCAACAGGACACACACACACACGCGCACATGCACACACACACTCTTGCATGTACACACACAGCTATCCCTGACCCTTGACCTTTACGCAGAATCTGAAGTACTGCATTAGCAGCTACCAACTCACAGAGGTTTACTGCTATGCTTAAGACTTTATTGTTATTTCTGCAGATTTTGAAGACCTTCTCATGAAACACTGTAGTCACATGAGTCTGTGTCACACTGATACGCCATTAAACACCAGGCTTTGTCCAGTGGAAAAACACCACAACAGAGACTATTCACAATCAACAAATCCTGCATATTAGACAAATGATCCTGTGACTGTGTGACTGTCTGTGTCTGTGCATACCCCTCATCAGTCACATCACCCATTGGCACAGTGGTAATGGTTTCTCTGTGGCCATGATAAAGGGCCATTGACGAGGCCCATCCCTTGGTCTGAGCGGTGCATATTGGAGCCAAGATGGAGAAGGCCAGTCTGATTGCATAGAGAGTGGGATCCTCTTCCACTCTTTATAAAGTAATGAAATAAAAACTATTTGGCCGGCGGAATCCCTTTAGCTAACCGCGCAGATTGCTCCCAATCAGATTAAGGCCAATGCAGGGAATTAAAGCCTGGCTTTGGGATGTCTCTTCTAATTCACTTACTGGGCCTTGGCCCTCCAATACCACGGGTCAGGGCCCTCCAATACCATGGGTCAGGGCCCTCCAATACTATGGGTCAGGGCCCTCCGATACCACGGGCCAGGCCCCTCCAATACCATGGGTCAGGGCCCTCCGATACTATGGGTCAGGGCCCTCCAATACCATGGGTCAGGGCCCTCCAATACCATGGGTCAGGGCCCTCCAATACTATGGGTCAGGGCACTCCGATACCATGGGCCAGGGCCCTCCGATACTATGGGTCAGGGCGGTCAGGGTCCTCTGATACTATGGGTCAGGGCACTCCGATACTATGGGTCAGGGCACTCTGATACCAAGAGTCAGGGCCCTCCGATACTATGGGTCAGGGCGGTCAGGGTCCTCTGATACTATGGGTCAGGGTCCTCCGATACTATGGGTCAGGGCCCTCCGATACTATGGGCCAGGGCCCTCCGATACTATGGGTCAGGGCGGTCAGGGTCCTCTGATACTATGGGTCAGGGCACTCCGATACTATGGGTCAGGGCACTCTGATACCAAGAGTCAGGGCCCTCCGATACTATGGGTCAGGGCGGTCAGGGTCCTCTGATACTATGGGTCAGGGTCCTCCGATACTATGGGTCAGGGCCCTCCGATACTATGGGTCAGGGCATTCCGATACTATGGGTCAGGGCACTCCGATACCATGGGTCAGGGCCCTAAGCACTTCATGTGGATCTATATCACAATGAAGCCATTCACTACTTCACTGGACCAATGGCTACCCTGCCCTCAGGGGCCCTGGTTGTCTCTCTATGGGGCTCTATGACCGGGGCTGTATGGGGCTCAGTGGTGAGATGGTTCCCATTACCGCTCTCTGTGGGTTGTGGTTTGGCCATCAGAAGCCATAGACAAGTATCAAGGCCGAACACTGAACAATGAGGACTTTTAGATTATTACATTTACCCATAAGTGGTTTTGTTGGCTTGTTGTTGGGACCAACCCAAAGTCAAGCATGATAAAGTTATGGGAGGATACTGACTGCATTTTGTGTTAACGCATTTCAAACACAGAAATCTCCAAGCTAGTTAGCTAGTAAGCATATCATCAATGACCTTTTAAATAATCAATCCCCCAGAAATATACATGTAGGCCTCTTTACAAGATCCACTTGATTCAAATCAGTGCAATTAATGCATTACAAGTCCTGGGTAAGCCAGTAATAATGTAGCAGGGAGGGCAGATGCACCATATCCTCCTGATCCCCCCCCCCCTTCCACTCACTGAACATTACATAAGAGCACAGAAGAGAGGCTCTTTGTTGCTAGTGTTGCATTATAGGTAGGGTGTAGAGCTATGCATATATCACTGGAGCATCACATCACTAGAGCACCAAGTCCCTAAAACCCCTCAGAGAGGGAAAGAAAGACAGACACAGAGAGGGAGAGAAAGACAGAGAGGGAGAGAAAGACAGAGAGGGAGAGAAAGACAGAGACACAGAGAGGGAGAGAACGACAGAGACACAGAGAGGGAGAGACAGAGAGGGAGAGAACGACAGAGACACAGAGAGGGAGAGAAAGACAGAGACACAGAGAGGGAGAGAAAGACAGAGACACAGAGACAGAGACACAGAGAGGGAGAGAACGACAGAGACACAAAGACAGAGACACAGAGAGGGAGAGAAAGACAGAGACACAGAGAGGGAGAGAAAGACAGAGAGACACAGAGAGGGAGAGAACGACAGAGACACAGAGAGGGAGAGAAAGACAGAGACACAGAGAGGGAGAGAAAGACAGAGACACAGAGAGGGAGAGAAAGACAGAGACACAGAGAGGGAGAGAAAGACAGAGAGGGAGAGAAAGACAGAGACACAGAGAGGGAGAGAACGACAGAGACACAGAGAGGGAGAGAACGACAGAGACACAGAGAGGGAGAGAACGACAGAGACACAGAGAGGGAGAGAACGACAGAGACACAGAGAGGGAGAGAACGACAGAGACACAGAGAGGGAGAGAAAGACAGAGAGACACAGAGAGGGAGAGAAAGACAGAGAGGGAGAGAAAGACAGAGACACAGAGAGGGAGAGAACGACAGAGACACAGAGAGGGAGAGAAAGACAGAGAGGGAGAGAAAGACAGAGACACAGAGAGGGAGAGAAAGACAGAGAGGGAGAGAAAGACAGAGACACAGAGAGGGAGAGAACGACAGAGACACAGAGAGGGAGAGAACGACAGAGACACAGAGAGGGAGAGAACGACAGAGACACAGAGAGGGAGAAAGACAGAGACAGAGACACAGAGAGGGAGAGAACGACAGAGACACAGAGAGGGAGAGAAAGACAGAGAGACACAGAGAGGGAGAGAAAGACAGAGACACAGAGGGAGAGAACACAGAGACACAGGAGGGAGAGAAAGACAGAGACACAAAGAGGACACAGAGAGGGACGACAGAGACACAAAGACAGAGACACAGAGAGAGAAAGACAGAGACACAAAGACAGAGACACAGAGAGGGAGAGAACGACAGAGACACAAAGACAGAGACACAGAGAGGGAGAGAAAGACAGAGACACAGAGACAGAGACACAGAGAGGGAGAGAAAGACAGAGACACAGAGACAGAGACACAGAGAGGGAGAGAAAGACAGAGACACAGAGAGGGAGAGAACGACAGAGACACAGAGAGGGAGAGAACGACAGAGACACAAAGACAGAGACACAGAGAGGGAGAGAACGACAGAGACACAGAGAGGGAGAGAACGACAGAGACACAAAGACAGAGACACAGAGAGGGAGAGAAAGACAGAGACACAGAGAGGGAGAGAACGACAGAGACACAAAGACAGAGACACAGAGAGGGAGAGAAAGACAGAGACACAGAGAGGGAGAGAAAGACAGAGACACAGAGAGGGAGAGAATGACAGAGACACAAAGACAGAGACACAGAGAGGGAGAGAAAGACAGAGACACAGAGAGGGAGAGAAAGACAGAGAGACACAGAGAGGGAGAGAACGACAGAGACACAGAGAGGGAGAGAAAGACAGAGACACAGAGAGGGAGAGAAAGACAGAGACACAAAGACAGAGACACAGAGAGGGAGAGAAAGACAGAGACACAAAGACAGAGACACAGAGGGGAGAGAACGACAGAGACACAGAGAGGGAGAGAAAGACAGAGACACAAAGACAGAGACGGAGAGAACGACAGAGACACAGAGAGGGAGAGAAAGACAGAGACACAAAGACAGAGACACAGAGAGGGAGAGAACGACAGAGACACAGAGAGGGAGAGAAAGACAGAGACACAAAGACAGAGACACAGAGAGGGAGAGAACGACAGAGACACAGAGAGGGAGAGAAAGACAGAGACACAAAGACAGAGACACAGAGAGGGAGAGAACGACAGAGACACAGAGAGGGAGAGAAAGACAGAGACACAAAGACAGAGACACAGAGAGGGAGAGAAAGACAGAGACACAAAGACAGAGACACAGAGAGGGAGAGAACGACAGAGACACAGAGAGGGAGAGAAAGACAGAGACACAAAGACAGAGACACAGAGAGGGAGAGAACGACAGAGACACAGAGAGGGAGAGAAAGACAGAGACACAAAGACAGAGACAAAGAGAGGGAGAGAACGACAGAGACACAGAGAGGGAGAGAACGACAGAGACACAGAGAGGGAGAGAAAGACAGAGACACAAAGACAGAGACACAGAGAGGGAGAGAACGACAGAGACACAGAGAGGGAGAGAAAGACAGAGACACAAAGACAGAGACACAGAGAGGGAGAGAACGACAGAGACACAGAGAGGGAGAGAACGACAGAGACACAGAGAGGGAGAGAACGACAGAGACACAAAGAGGGAGAGAACGACAGAGACACAGAGAGGGAGAGAACGACAGAGACACAGAGAGGGAGAGAAAGACAGAGAGACACAGAGAGGGAGAGAACGACAGAGACACAGAGAGGGAGAGAACGACAGAGACACAGAGAGGGAGAGAACGACAGAGACACAGAGAGGGAGAGAAAGACAGAGAGACACAGAGAGGGAGAGAACGACAGAGACACAGAGAGGGAGAGAACGACAGAGACACAGAGAGGGAGAGAACGACAGAGACACAAAGACAGAGACACAGAGAGGGAGAGAAAGACAGAGACACAGAGACAGAGACACAGAGAGGGAGAGAAAGACAGAGACACAGAGACAGAGACACAGAGAGGGAGAGAAAGACAGAGACACAAAGACAGAGACACAGAGAGGGAGAGAAAGACAGAGACACAGAGAGGGAGAGAAAGACAGAGAAACAGAGAGGGAGAGAAAGACAGAGACACAGAGAGGGAGAGAAAGACAGAGACACAGAGAGGGAGAGAACGACAGAGACACAAATACAGAGACACAGAGAGGGAGAGAAAGACAGAGACACAGAGAGGGAGAGAACGACAGAGACACAAAGACAGAGACACAGAGAGGGAGAGAAAGACAGAGACACAGAGAGGGAGAGAATGACAGAGACACAAAGACAGAGACACAGAGAGGGAGAGAAAGACAGAGAGACACAGAGAGGGAGAGAAAGACAGAGACACAGAGAGGGAGAGAAAGACAGAGACACAGAGAGGGAGAGAATGACAGAGACACAAAGACAGAGACACAGAGAGGGAGAGAAAGACAGAGACACAGAGAGGGAGAGAAAGACAGAGACAGAGAGGGAGAGAACGACAGAGACACAGAGAGGGAGAGAACGACAGAGACACAGAGAGGGAGAGAACGACAGAGACACAAAGACAGAGACACAGAGAGGGAGAGAAAGACAGAGACACAGAGAGGGAGAGAACGACAGAGACAAAAGACAGAGACACAGAGAGGGAGAGAAAGACAGAGACACAGAGAGGGAGAGAAAGACAGAGAAACAGAGAGGGAGAGAAAGACAGAGACACAGAGAGGGAGAGAAAGACAGAGACACAGAGAGGGAGAGAACGACAGAGACACAAATACAGACACACAGAGAGGGAGAGAAAGACAGAGACACAGAGAGGGAGAGAACGACAGAGACACAAAGACAGAGACACAGAGAGGGAGAGAAAGACAGAGACACAGAGAGGGAGAGAATGACAGAGACACAAAGACAGAGACACAGAGAGGGAGAGAAAGACAGAGAGACACAGAGAGGGAGAGAACAACAGAGACACAGAGAGGGAGAGAAAGACAGAGACACAGAGAGGGAGAGAAAGACAGAGACACAAAGACAGAGACACAGAGAGGGAGAGAATGACAGAGACACAAAGACAGAGACACAGAGAGGGAGAGAAAGACAGAGACACAGAGAGGGAGAGAACGACAGAGACACAAAGACAGAGACACAGAGAGGGAGAGAAAGACAGAGACACAGAGAGGGAGAGAAAGACAGAGACACAGAGAGGGAGAGAAAGACAGAGACAGAGAGGGAGAGAAAGACAGAGACACAGAGAGGGAGAGAAAGACAGAGACACAGAGGTTAAAGAAAGTCAGAGAGACAGAGAGGGAGAGAAAGACAGAGAGACAGAGAGGGAGAGAAAGACAGAGACACAGAGATGGGGAGAGAACGACAGAGACACAAAGACAGAGACACAGAGAGGGAGAGAAAGACAGAGAAACAGAGAGGGAGAGAACGACAGAGACACAAAGACAGAGACACAGAGAGGGAGAGAAAGACAGAGACACAGAGAGGGAGAGAAAGACAGAGACACAGAGAGGGAGAGAAAGACAGAGACACAGAGATGGGGAGAGAACGACAGAGACACAAAGACAGAGACACAGAGATGGGGAGAGAGACAGAGACACAGAGAGGGAGAGAAAGACAGAGACACAGAGAGGGAGAGAAAGACAGAGAGACAGAGAGAGAGAGAGAGAGGCAGACTGTGGCCATTTGCTACACAGTCCAAATGTGTAAAGCAAAAGGCCTGTGAAGAGCTAGAGAGGAGGAGGAAAAGAGGGGAGACGAAAGGAGGAGAGGAGGGGAGAGGAGGAGGAGGAAAGGAGGGGAGAGGAGGAGAGGAGGAGAGGAGGAGAGGAGGGGAGAGGAGGAGAGGAGGAGGAGGGGAGAGGAGGAGGAAAAGAGGGGAGACGAAAGGAGGAGAGGAGGAGGAGGAGGAGGAGGAGAGGAGAAGAGGAGGAGAGGAGAGGAGAGAAGAAGATGAAGGAAAGAGACTGCCCTGAGCCCTGAGGCCTGACAGTCTGCCAGGGATGACCTCACCCAGGCCGTGCTGGATACAGCTTTGTGCTACTGACTGTCAGGCTGCTGCTTGCTACACTGCTACTGCAGTAGGCTGACCATCAGTACACTATCAACAGCACCATCAGTACACTACCAACAGCACCATCAGTACACTACCAACAGCACCATCAATTCATGACATACAATCCTTTATTGGCAATGCAGTTATGCAGCTAGCTCCTGAAGTCAGGCAGTATTGATTACTTTTTTATTTATTTCACCTTTATTTAACCAGGTAGGCTAGTTGAGAACACCTTTATTTAACCAGGTAGGCTAGTTGAGAACACCTTTATTTAACCAGGTAGGCTAGTTGAGAACAAGTTCTCATTTGCAACTGCGACCTGGCCAAGATAAAGCATAGCAGGTCAGCACATACAACAACACAGAGTTACACATGGAATAAACAAACATACAGTCAATAATACAGTAGAACAAAAGAAAACAAAAAGTATATATACAGTGAGTGCAAATGAGGTAAGTTAAGGAAATAAATAGGCCATGGTGGCGAAGTAATTACAATATAGCAATTAAACACTGGAATGGTAGATCGGCAGAAGATGAATCTGCAGGTAGAGATACTGGGGTGCAAAGGAGCAAAATAAATAAATACCAGTATGGGGATGAGGTAGGTAGATAGATGGGCTGTTTACAGATAGGCTATGTACAGGTGCAGTGACTGTAAAATGCTCTGACAGCTGGTGCTTAAAGCTAGTGAGGGAGATGAGAATCTCCAGCTTCAGAGATTTTTGCAATTCGTTCCAGTCATTGGCAGCAGAGAACTGGAAGGAAAGATGACCAAAGGAGGAATTGGCTTTGGGGTTGACCAGTGAGATATACCTGCTGGAGCGCGTGCTACGAGTGGGTGATGCTATGTTGACCAGTGAGCTGAGATAAGGCGGGGCTTTACCTAGCAGGGACTTGTAGATAACCTGTAGCCAGTGGGTTTGGCGACGAGTATGAAACGAGGGCCAACCAACGAGAGCGTACAGGTCACAATGGTGGGTAGTGTATGGGGCTTTGGTGACAAAACTGATGGCACTGTGATAGACTGCATCCAGTTTGTTGAGTAGAGTGTTGGAGGCTATTTTATAGATGACATCACCGAAGTCGAGGATCGGTAGGATGGTCAGTTTTACGAGGGTATGTTTGGCAGCATGAGTGAAGGATGCTTTGTTGCGATATAGGAAGCTGATTCTATATTTCATTTTGGATTGGAGATGCTTAATGTGAGACTGGAAGGAGAGTTTACAGTCTAACCAGACACCCAGGTATTTGTAGTTGTTTCCACGTATTCTAAGTCAGAGCCATCCAGTGTAGTGATGCTGGACGGGCGAGCAGGTGCGGGCCGCGATCGATTGAAAAGCATGCATTTAGATTTACTTGCGTTTAAGAGCAGTTGGAGGCCACGGAAGGAGAGTTGTATGGCATTGAAGCTCATCTGGAGGTTAGTTAACACAGTGTCCAAGGAAGGGCCAGAAGTATACAGAATGGTGTCGTCTGCATAGAGGTGGATCAGAGACTCACCAGCAGCAAGAGCAACATCATTGATGTATACAGAAAAGAGAGTCGGCCCGAGAATTGAACCCTGTGGCAAAACCATAGAGACTGTCAGAGTTCCAGACAACAGGCCCTCCGATTTGACACACTGAACTCTATCAGAGAAGTAGTTGGTAAACCAGGCGAGGCAATCATTTGAGAAACCAAGGCTGTCGAGTCTGCCAATAAGAATGCTGTGATTGACAGAGTCAAAAGCCTTGGCCAGGTCGATGAATACGGCTGCACAGTAATGTCTCTTATCGATGGCGGTTATGATGTCGTTTAGAACCTTGAGCGTGGCTGAGGTGCACCCATGACCATCTCTGAAACCAGATTGCATAGCGGAGAAGGTATGGTGGGATTCAAAATGGTCAGTAATCTGTTTGTTGACTTGGCTTACGAAGACCTTAGAAAGACAGGGTAGATATAGGTCTGTAGCAGTTTGGGTCTAGAGTGTCGCCCCCTTTGAAGAGGGGGATGACCGCGGCAGTTTTCCAATCTTTGGGAATCTCAGACAATACGAAAGAGAGGTTGAACAGGCTAGTAATAGGGGTTGCAACAATTTCGGCAGATAATTTTAGAAAGAGAGGGTCCAGATTGTCTAGCCCGGCTGATTTGTAGGGGTCCAGATTTTGCAGCTCTTTCAGAACATCGGCTATCTGGATTTGGGTAAAGGAGAAATGGTGGGGGCTCTGGCGGGTTGCTGTGGAGGGTGCCGGGCAGTTGACCGGGGTAGGGGTAGCGATGTGGAAAGCATGGCCAGCCGTAAAGAAATGCTTATTAAAATTCTCAATTATAGCGGATTTATCGGTGGTGACAATGTTTCCTAGCCTCAGAGCAGTGGGCAGCTGGGAGGAGGTGCTCTTATTCTCCATGGACTTTACAGTGTTCCAGAACTTTTTTGAGTTAGTACTACAGAAAGCTTGCCTTAGCTTTTCTAACTGCCTGTGTATATTTGTTCCTAACTTCCCTGAAAAGTTGCATATCACGGGGGCTATTCGATGCTAATGCAGAACACCACAGGATGTTTTTGTGCTGGTCAAGGGCAGACAGGTCTGGCGTGAACCAAGGACTATATCTATTCCTAGTTCAACATTTTTTGAGAGGGGCATGCTTATTTAAGATGGTCAGGAAGGCACTTTTAAAGAATAGCCAGGCATCATCTACTGACGGGATGAGGTCAATGTCATTCCAAGATAACCCGGCCTGGTCGATTAGAAAGACCTGCTTGCAGAAGTGTTTCAGGGTGCGTTTGACAGTGATGAGGGGTGGTCGTTTGGTCGCAGACCCATTACGGATGCAGGCAATGAGGCAGTGATCGTTAAGATCTTGATTGAAAACAGCAGAGGTGTATTTGGAGGGCGAATTAGTTAGATATGACATCTATGAGGGTTATGCCCGTGTTTACTGATTTGGGGTTGTACCTGGTAGGTTCATTGATCATTTGTGTGAGATTGAGGGCATCAAGCTTAGTTTGTAGGATGGCCGGGGTGTTAAGCATGTCCCAGTTTAGGTCACCCAGTAGCACGAGCTCAGAAGATAGATGGGGGGCAATCAGTTCACATATAGTATCGAGAGCACAGCTGGGGGCAGAGGGAGGTCTATAGCAAGCTGCAACAGTGAGAGACTTGTTTCTGGAAAGGTGAATTTTTAGAAAATTGTTTGGGTACAGACTTAGAAAGTAATACAGAACTCTGCAGGTTATCTTTGCAGTAGATTGCAACACCGCCCCTTTGGCAGTTCTATCTTGGCGGAAAACGTTCTAGTTAGCAATGGAGATTTCAGGGTTTTTGGTGGTTTTCCTAAGCCAGGATTCAGACACGGCTAAGACATCTGGGTTGGCAGAGTGTGCTAAAGCAGTGAGTAAAACAAACTTGGTGAGTAGGCTTCTAATGTTAACATGCATGAAACCAAGGTTTTTACGTTTACAGAAGTCAACAAATGAGAGCACCTGGGGGGTGGGAGTGGAGCTAGGCACTGCAGGACCTGCATTAACCTCCACATCACCAGAGGAACAGAGGAGAAGTAGGATAAGGGCTCTACAGTGAAATAAGACAGTAATAACTAACCAGGACAGTAATGGACAAGGCATATTGATGTTAGAGAGAGGCATGCGTAGCCAAGTGAACATATGGGGCCAGTGAGTGGTTGGGCTGGCTGGGGACACGGCGATTCAGACAGTTAGCAGGCTAACAAGCTAACAGTTAGTAGGCCGGAGTTTAACAAGCTAGCAGTTAGTAGACCAGGGCAAGCTAGCAGTTAGCAGACCGGGTTAGCAAGCAAGCAGTTAGCAAGGGCTAGCAGTTAGCAGACCGGGCAGGCAAGCTAGCAGTTAGCAGACCAGGGCCCGGCAGTTTAGCAGTTAGCAGACCGGGTTAGCAAGCAAGCAGATAGCAGGGGCTATGAAGTTAGCCTTTGAGGGGGGGGGTCGTCGCGATGGGGGTAAGTCTGTTTTTGCCACTTCGTGTGGTGACTTCGATAGACCAGTCGTGGAATTAGGAGGGTTCCAAGTAGCTCTAGGTAGCTAGCAGGCCGATATTGTAGCCCAGGATCATGCTTCGGTGGTAGCACAGGAGCCCTGTCCGGGCTAGCTTCAAGCTAAATTGGTGCTTGCTCTGGGATGGAAACGCTAGCCAGGAGTAGTCATCCGGGATTGCAGTTAGCTAGTTGTGAAGATCCAGATGAAAATTTTTAGTTTGCGGTAGGAATCCGGGGATAAAAATAACAGGTCCGTTATGCTCTGGTTAGAGTCACGTTGTTCGAACTGGCGAGAGCTTTCCGAGCTGAAGGTTAGCTGATGACCGCTGGCAATGGTTTGCTGACTAATATCTGGTAGTTAGCTGGCTCGCTTCAGTTGAGGGATTCCAGATCCGAAGTAAATATAAATACTTTAGAAAAAAAAGCAGATCCACGCCACATTGGGTGAGGCGGGTTGCAGGAGAGTATTTAGATGATGAGGTTTAGCAAAATATTTTAAAGGATATGCGACGAAAAATATGTAAAACAATATATACAAGGGACACGACAGGACAAAGATGTCTTGACTGCTACGCCATCTTGGAATAATTAAGAGAAGGTAACATGCTAACACAGCTAACAGACATTACACCCATTTTTATAAACCGTCAAAGACGATTGCTAGATCAGCTAGCCTCCTCCCCATAGTGTACCACTAATGCTACAATGAGTGAGCCTCTCGAACAGTGGGCTCAGCCTCAACCACATGAACACTTATGGTCTCACATGATGAAGTTCTATCAGCCTCCAGGTGTTGGACTGTGAGTTGGAGGGGATCTGTGGTGTGTCCTGTAATATTACCCTACAGAGAATACAATAAACTCATTACATCTGATTCCTCACAGCCTCTGCAAACATACAAGGTTGTTCGGGTGCATGATTGTGTGAGTGTGTGTGTGCGCGTGTGTTTGCATGCGTAGGCCCATCTCCAGAGGACCATGAAAGCCAGTGATATGTGTGTGTGCAGTCACCCCTGAGTGTGGTGGGGTGCACACACACACTCACTCACTCACTCACTCACTCACTCACTCACTCACTCACTCACTCACTCACTCACTCACTGTCATGGACCAATTAAGCCCCTCCAGCCGCCCATAAAGCCCCACGGTATGACAGGAAAGGTGAAGCGCCTCTTTATAGAAATGTGAACCGGAACTGAATCCTACAGGGGTTCTTTCTTTAAAAGTTTAGAGCTTATGACTCCATCTTTACAATATCAAGCAGATTTCATGTCTTCATATAACGTGCCCTTGACCTTGGGTCTGCAGGCTGATAGAGCCTCACCATGTGGTTGAGCCTGAGCCCACTGCTAGCAGCAGTAAAACATTGCTAGCTGCAGTAAAACATTGCTAGCTGCGGTAAAACATTGCTAGCTGCGGTAAAACATTGCTAGCTGCGGTAAAACATTGCTAGCTGCGGTAAAACATTTCTAGCTGTGGTAAAACATTGCTAGCTGCGGTAAAACATTGCTAGCTGCGGTAAAACATTTCTAGCTGCGGTAAAACATTGCTAGCTGCAGTAAAACATTTCTAGCTGCGGTAAAACATTGCTAGCTGCGGTAAAACATTGCTAGCTGCGGTAAAACATTGCTAGCTGCGGTAAAACATTGCTAGCTGCGGTAAAACATTTCTAGCTGCGGTAAAACATTGCTAGCTGCGGTAAAACATTGCTAGCTGCGGTAAAACATTGCTAGCTGCAGTAAAACATTGCTAGCTGCGGTAAAACATTGCTAGCTGCGGTAAAACATTGCTAGCTGCAGTAAAACATTTCTAGCTGCAGTAAAACATTTCTAGCTGCGGTAAAACATTGCTAGCTGCAGTAAAACATTTCTAGCTGCGGTAAAACATTGCTAGCTGCAGTAAAACATTGATAGCTGCGGTAAAACATTGCTAGCTGTTGTCTGGGTCTCTGTTCTGTATGCAACATGCTGCTCTATCAGGCCAGGGGGGAAGTGAGCCTGCCAAGACTAACATTGATCCAAGACTAACATTGATCTGCAGATGATTTGGTGTATTTGACACTAACAACTTGCTTCTAGATCTGTCTTTACGTATTTTGTTTGTATCACACGCAAGCATGAACACACACACGCGCGCGCGTGCATACATGCACACAAACACACACACGCAAGCACATGCACACGCACGCACACACACACACAGGCAGACTTGCTATGGCACCCCTGTTGTTGTCCTCTAGCTGGTGTTGTTGTACTCTAGCTCATGTTGTTGTACTCTAGCTGATGTTGTTGTCCTCTAGCTGGTGTTGTTGTACTCTAGCTGATGTTGTTGTACTCTAGCTGATGTTGTTGTACTCTAGCTGATGTTGTTGTACTCTAGCTGATGTTGTTGTCCTCTAGCTGATGTTGTTGTCCTCTAACTGATGTTGTTGTCCTCTAGCTGATGTTGTTGTTCTCTAGCTGATGTTGTTGTCCTCTAGCTGATGTTGTTGTCCTCTAGCTGATGTTGTTGTCCTCTAGCTGATGTTGTTGTCCTCTAGCTGGTGTTGTTGTACTCTAGAGTGTCCACCCTGAGATTGGAAGGTTGTGAGTTCAATCCCTAGCAGAGTCATACCAAAGACTGTGAAAATGGGACCTGATGCTTCTCTGCTTGTCACTCTGCATTAAGGAGATAGATTGGGGTGAAGGCCCGGCGATAGACTAGCGTCCTGTCCAGGGGGTGTACTGTACATCAAGCTGCCTCACGCTACAGAGGAGATAGGCTCCTGCCCTATGAGCCATTCCGGCTCACACAAGGCAAAGAACAAATAGTTGTTCTGAATAAAAATGCAGTTATTAGCACTAAAAACAACCACTCCCTGAGGATCAGGGCTGAGGATGAGTGGAGGGGGGAAGTGCCTCTCTTTCTCTCATGGCCTAGAAAGGCAACAGTGGGTTGGACCACACACACACACATACACACACACTATAGTCTGCACTGGACAGACATACAGTATAATGGGGGCTGCTGCAACACACACAGACATACACACGGTGGATGCAGTGGTCCCCCCAAGCGTGCTGAACTGGGCCCTTTAGAGCAGAACTATCCATCTAGACCTGTAGGATTAGTGGAGCTCAGCCCAGAAGCCCTGCCTGGACATCCACAGCCCTCTGAACCTCACTGGGGGGCTGCTCTGGTCTGTCTGAACTGGGCTCATATATACAGTGGGACAAAAAAGTGTTTAGTCAGCCACCAATTGTGCAAGTTCTCCCACTTAAAAAGATGAGAGAGGCCTGTAATTTTCATCATAGGTACACTTCAACTATGACAGACAAAATGAGAAAACAAAATCCATAAAATCACAATGTAGGATTTTTTATGAATTTATTTGCAAATTATGGTGGAAAATAATTATCAGGATCAAAGTAACAAAGCCTACCATCAGTAACACACTACGCCGCCAGGGACTCAAATCCTGCAGTGCCAGACGTGTCCCCCTGCTTAAGCCAGTACATATCCAGGCCCATCTGAAGTTTGCTAGAGAGCATTTGGATGATCCAGAAGAAGATTGGGAGAATGTCATATGGTCAGATTAAACCAAAATATAACTTTTTGGAAAAAACTCAACTCGTTGTGTTTGGAGGACAAAGAACGCTGAGTTGCATCCAAAGAAAACCATACCTACTGTGAAGCATGGGGGTGGAAACATCGTGCTTTGGGGCTGTTTTTCTGCAAAGGAACCAGGACGACTGATCCGTGTAAAGGAAAGAATGAATGGGGCCATGTATCGTGAGATTTTGAGTGAAAGCCTCCTTCCATCAGCAAGGGCATTGAAGATGAAACGTGGCTGGGTCTTTCAGCATGAAAATGATCCCAACCACACTGCCCGGGCAACGAAGGAGTGGCTTCGTAAGACGCATTTCAAGATCCTGGAGTGGCCTAGCCAGTCTCCAGATCTCAACCCCATAGAAAATCTTTGGAGGCAGTTGAAAGTCCGTGTGGCCCAGCAACAGCCCCAAAACATCACTGCTCTAGAGGAGATCTGCATGGAGGAATGGGCCAAAATACCAGCAACAGTGTGTGAAAACCTTATGAAGACTTACAGAAAACGTTTGACCTCTCTCATTGCCAACAAAGGGTATATAACAAAGTATTGAGATAAACTTTTGTTATTGACCAAATACTTATTTTCCACCATAATTTGCAAATAAATTCATTAAAAATCCTACAATGTGATTTTCTGGATTTTTTTTCTCATTTTGTCTGTCATAGTTGAAGTGTACCTATGATGAAAATTACAGGCCTCTCTCATCTTTTTAAGTGGGAGAACTTGCACAATTGGTGGCTGACTAAATACTTTTTTGCCCCACTGTATATATATTTGAGAGAGAGCAAGGGAGGTGGAGAGTGAAAAAGAGAAAGAGGGAGACAGATGGGGCAGAGAGAGATATCCAAAGAGAGACTGGAAATCAACCAATCCTCCATCGTTAACACAATGGAAAGGTCAAAAGCTTTATTATCTAAATGTTGAAAGTGTGTGGGCGACGGAGAGAAACAAAATGGTGCCGTTTGAGGCTATGTGGCGGAGAAGCTGGTGGGTCTTGACGGGTGATGTGTTGTGGATGTTGGCTGTTGAAGTATGTACAGTATGTGTATGTTTTGTATTGAAAAAAAAAACTCTTACAAAAAAAAAGAAAGAAAGATTGGTCAAATTAAAGAGATGAAGCAGAGAAGAGGAGAGGGGGAGAGACAGAGAGAGACAGAGCTTTTATTGTGCCTACTAAAAACTAATCAGCATGCCGTATCTGTATCAATTCAGCCATAAATCCCAGTATCCTGTACTGTTCATCACGTGTCATTGAGCATAGCAAACGGTCTACAGACCAGTCTGAGACTGTAACGGTCTACAGACCAGTCTGAGACTGTAATGGTCTACAGACCAGTCTGAGACTGTAACGGTCTACAGACCAGTCTGAGACTGTAACGGTCTACTTGTGTACTTGAGTATCTGGTATATAAAATAGTTTTTTTCTGTGTATTTGAGTATTTTCAAATACACGGCCCAAAACAATTACTTTTACCTCAGTATTTGAATGGTTCTTTGCAACAACAACAAAAATATATGTATTTGATAGTACTTTCAAATACTTTCGTAGAAGACTATTTGAAACTCTTCCTAGAGCTGGTTGCACGGCCAAACTGAGCAAACGTGGGAGAAGTGCCTTGGTCAGGGAGGTGACCAAGAACCCGATGGTCACTCTGACAGAGCTCCAGAGTTCCTCTGTGGAGATGGGAGAACCTTCTAGAAGGACAACCATCTCTGCAGCACTCCACCAATCAGGCCTTTATGGTAGAGTGGCCAGACGGAAGCCTCTCCTCAGTAAAAGGCACATGACAGCCTGCTTGGAGTTTACCAAAAGGCACCTAAAGGACTCGCAGACCATGAGAAACAAGATTCTCTGGTCTGATGCAACCAAGTTGAACTCTTTGGCCTGAATGCCAAGTGTCACGTCTGGAGGAAACCTGGCACCATCCCTAAAGTGAAACATGTTGGTGGCAGCATCATGCTGTGGGGATGTTTTTCAACGGAGGAGACTGGGAGACTAGTCAGAAATGAGAGAAAGCTGAATGGAGAAAAGTACAGAGATCCTTGATGAAAACCTACTTAGGACCTCAGACTGGGGTGAAGGTTCACCTTCCAACAGGACAACAATCCTAAGCACACAGCCAAGACAACGCAGGAGTGGCTTCGGGACAAGTCTCTGAATGTCCTTATGTGGCCCAGCCAGAGCCCGGACTTGAACCTGATCGAACATCTCTGGAGAGACCTGAAAGTAGCTGTGCAGCAACACTCTCCATCCAACCTGACAGAGCTTGAGAGGATCTGCAGAGAAGAATGGGAGAAACTCCCCAAATACAGGTGTGCCAAACTTGTTGCGTCATACCCAAGAAGACTCAAAGCTGTAATTGCTGCCAAAGGTGCCTCAACAAAGTCCTGAGTAAAGGGTCTGAGTAGTTATGTAAATGTGATATTTCAGTTTTAATACATTTAGTAAAATTTCAAAAACTCTGTTTTTGCTTTGTCATTATGGGGTATTGTGTGTAGGAAAAAAAGTAATCAATTTTAGAATAAGGCTGTAACGGAACAAAATGTGGAAAAAGTCAAGCGGTATGAATACTTTCTAAATGCACTGTATATAGACAGGGATGGATAGAGAGAGAGAGGGGTGGGGGGGGGGATTGGTGCCCCAATGTTCCCTCTCTGTGACCCGCTCCGTGCTCAAATGGACGCATACGAGTTTGTCTTTCTGTGTCTGTGTCTGTGTGTGTGTGTGTGTGTGTGTGTGTGTGTGTGCGTATATATGCATGAGTGTCTGTGTGTGTGTGTGTGTACGTGAACAGTGTCTGTAGCCTGAGACGTGAACATACTGCCCACGGAGAGGCATCGGTTAGTTGCCATTCCACGCATCACTGCTCTGACGATAACATCATCTGAAGGTGCTGCGTACACACACAACTGGGAGCAACCAGTGAAGGGAGTCTACTTGGTAGTCTATGGACACCAGTGAAGGGAGTCTACTTGGTAGTCTATGGACACCAGTGAAGGGAGTCTACTTGGTAGTCTATGGACACCAGTGAAGGGAGTCTACTTGGTAGTCTATGGACACCAGTGAAGGGAGTCTACTTGGTAGTCTATGGACACCAGTGAAGGGAGTCTACTTGGTAGTCTATGGACACCAGTGAAGGGAGTCTACTTGGTAGTCTATGGACACCAGTGAAGGGAGTCTACTTGGTAGTCTATGGACACCAGTGAAGGGAGTCTACTTGGTAGTCTATGGACACCAGTGAAGGGAGTCTACTTGGTAGTCTATGGACACCAGTGAAGGGAGTCTACTTGGTAGTCTATGGACACCAGTGAAGGGAGTCTACTTGGTAGTCTATGGACACCAGTGAAGGGGGTCTACTTGGTAGTCTATGGACACCAGTGGATAACGGGACAAAGTGCTACTGTAGGGCCATTCTCTCTCTCTCTCACACACACACACACACACACACACACACACACACACACACACACACACACACACACACACACACACACACACACACACACACACACACACACACACACACACACACACAAACACACAAACGTAAGCCGGGATCTACCGCTCGTAATGTTTAAAAACATGACCTATGCAACATTAACCAATTAAAAACTGTCCTGTAGCAATGAGGTTTGAGCTTAGACTATAGACCCAATACATTACCTGAATATAGTCATTGCTTAAATTGCACTGCCAATTTTTCTTCTCAGATCATTTAGAAATGATATTTAAAAAATATAGGCATAGGATCACATTAGTAATAGATAATTTGTTGTACTACAGCTGAGTGAGCATAATCATTTGTTTATTTTTTATTTTATTGGACTGATGACCTGCATCTGATTGTCAGTCTGAGGGGAGGGGTGCCTCTCACCCAGCTCACCAACCATCTGCTCTCCTTCCCTCTGCTGAGAAACAGGGAAACTTGCCATAATATGGATTTGGTCTTTAAACAGATAGGGCTATCTTCTGTATACCACCACTACCTTGTCACAATACAACTGATTGGCTCAAATGCATTAAGAAGGAAAGAAATTCCACAAATTAAATTTAACAAGGCACACCTGTTAATTGAAATGAATTCCAAGTGACTACCTCATGAAGCTGGTTGAGAGAATGCCAAGAGTGTACAAAGCTGTCATCAACGCAAAGGGTGGCTACTTTGAAGAATCTCTAATATAAAATATATTTTGATTTGTTTCACACTTTTTTGGTTACTACATCATTCCATATGTGTTATTTCATCGTTTTGATGTCTTCACTATTAGAAACCCCTTGAATGAGTAGGTGTGTCCAAACTTTTGACTGGTTCTGTACATCAATTACACACATAAAAGAACACGCACGCATGCACGACATACACACGCACACACACACACACACACACACACACACACACACACACACACACACACACACACTCACACACTCTCACACACACACACACACACACACACACACACACACACACACACACACACACACACACACACACACACACACACACACACACTCACACTCACACACACACACACACACACACACACACACACACACACACACACACACACACACACACACACACACACACACACACACACACAGAAGTCATCGAGTCGTTCTCTAATGAAACTGAATCATTTCAAACTAAAACGTATGGTTCCTGTATCGTATCGGAACCCATATATCAGATACGTATCGAATGATCTTGAAAGGGAAAGATTCACATCCCTAATGTCTATGAAGGGATGAGGGGCTGTTTGATGTGTAGTCATACAATTAATAACATACTATCTCCACTCTCAACACTGAACATCAAGCAACACATCCTTTCCCATGCTAAACCAAGCCAGCCAGGGATGAATGGGCTGCTAAATAAACCCAGCCAGCCAGAGACGAATGGGCTGCATTGGCAGTTAAAGGGGGTTTAGGGGAGTAATGATCTATATCTATGCAGTAGTAGTTGGGATAAAAGAGAGAAAAGGGAGAGAGAGAGTGAGTGAGTGAGTGAGAGAGACAGAGAGTGAGTGAGTGAGAGAGACAGAGAGTGAGTGAGTGAGTGAGTGAGTGAGTGAGTGAGTGAGTGAGTGAGTGAGAGAGAGATAGAGTGAGAGAGAGTAAATGTGTGTGTATGTGTGGTAGCTAGTTAGTTAACTTGCGTATGATGTGGACTAGTAGCTGAAGCAGTACATGATCTTTCCTCCATGTCACCTCTCTATTCTAGATGACCTTTGACCCTGGAGCTGTCCTCTATGTCTCATCTATCTCCAAGCCTCCGACTATTGTCTAATTTCAGACCCCATTACTGCTTCTCTCTCCCCAGCACCCCCCAGTCAGCCTGCAGTCCAGACCTAGGGACGGCACGCCCCTTCAGGGCTTGTTTTTGATAAATTAGCCCTTAGCTGGGAACGTACAGGATGACCAGAGGGAAACAAAGCAGTAGTGAGGTGGGGAAAAAAATGTAACGTGTGTGTGTGTGTGTGTCATTACATGGTACAGTGAGCCAGGTGATTGAGAGCAGCTGAGGGAGCACAGGAGGGCACACAAATACATACACACACACCGACTGGGAATTTCCGGAGCCAGCCACCCTATCCTGACTGTGTGTGTGTGTGTGTGTGTGTGTGTGTGTGTGTGTGTGTGTGTGTGTGTGTGTGTGTGTGTGTGTGTGTGTGAGGGGTGAGTGAAATTGAAGACCTAATAGATAGCTCTACTATATTACACCCACACACACAAACACACACACGGGCTGTATCACCGCTTGGTACGGCAACTGCACCACCCGCAACCACAGGGTACTCCAGAGGGTGGCGCGGTCTGCTCAACGCATCACTGGGGGAAAACTACCTGCCCACCAGGACACCTACAGCACCCGATGTCACAGGAAGGACAACAACCGCCCGAGCCACTGCCTGTTCACCCCACTATCATCCAGAAGGTGAGGTCAGTACAGGTGCATCAAAGCTGGGACCCGAGAGACTGAAAAACAGCTTCTATCTCAAGGCCATCAGACTGTTAAATAACCATCACTAGCCGGCTTCTACCCGGTTACGTAACCCTGCACCTTAGAGGCTGCTGTCCTATATACATAGACTTGGAATCACTGGCCACTGATGGCGCCGAAGAACATGGCTGATGTTTTACATTCTCCCAGACAATTGTGCTATTTTGTTAGTTTTTTGGTGTTTTGTGTAACTTATTTTTTAAACTTATTTTGTACATAATGTTGCTGCTACTGTCTCTTATGACCGAAAATAACTTCTGGACATCAGGACAGCGATCACTCATCTCGGACTGGAAGAAACTTTTTCCTTTAACGAGTCCGACGAGAACGATATCCTGCTTTCACTGGAACAGGCCCAGATCCCCGTCATTTGCTTGAAGAAAAGAGCAGGGAAAGGGGCCGCAGATCGGGCAGCCTTCTGAGAATCCGTAGGCAAACTCCCACTGCCATCCGTTCTTCTTGCTAACGTGCAATCATTAGAAAATAAAATTGATGACCTACAATTAAGATTATCCTACCAACGGGACATTAAAAATTGTGACATCTTACAACGGGGCTGAACGATGATACGGATTACATAGACCTGGCAGGATTTTCCAAGCACCGGCAGAACTGAGACGCTACGTCTGGTAAGACAAGGGGTAGGTGTGTGTGTCTATTTATCAATAACAGCTGGTGCGTGATGTCTAATATTAATGAAGTCTCGAGGTATTGCTCGCCTGAGGTAGAGTACCTTAAGCTGTAGACTACACTATATACCAAGAGAGTTCTCATCTATATTATTTGTAGCAGTCTATTTGCCACCACAGAAGAAGCTGGCACTAAGGCCGCTCTCAACCAACTCTATAAGGCCATAAGCAAAGAAGAAAATGCTCAACCAGAAGCGGCGCTCCTAGTGGCCGGGGACTTTAATGCAGGCAAACTTTAATCTGTTTTACCAAATTTTTACCAGCATGTCACATGTGCAACCAGAGGAAATACAATCCTAGACCACCTTTACTCCAAATACAGAGATACATACAAAGCTCTCCCCCGCCCTCCATTGGGAAAATCTGAACATAATTCTATCCTCCTGATTTCTGCTTACAAGCAAAAAACTAAAGCAGGAAGTACCAGTGACTCACTCAATGTGGAAGTGGTCAGATGACGTGGATGCTACACTACAGGAATGTTTTGCTAGCACAGACTGGAATATGTGCTGGGATTCATCCAATGGCATTGAGGATTACATTACCTCAGTCATAGGCTTCATCAATAAGTGCATCGATGACGTCGTCCTCACAGTGACCATACGTATATATCCCAACCAGAAGCCATGGATTACAGGCAACATCCTCACTGAGCTAAAGGATAGAGCTGCCGCTTTCAAGGAGCGGGAGACTAATCCGGACACTTATAAGAAATCTCACTATGCCCTGAGACGAACCATCAAACAAGCAAAGCATCAATACAGGATTAAGATTGAATCCTACTACACCAGCTCTGACGCTCGTCAGATGTGGCAGGGCTTGAAAACTAATACGGACTACAAAGGGAAACCCAGACACGAGCTGCCCAGTGATGCGAGCCTACCAGATGAGCTAAATGCCTTTCATGCTCACTTCAAGGCAAGCAACACTGAAGCATACACGAGAGCACCAGCTATTCTGGATGACTGTGTGATAACGATCTCGGTAGCCGATGTGAACAAAACCTTTAAACAGGTCAACATTCACAAGGCCGCTGGGCCAGACGGATTACTAGGACGTGTACTCATAGCATGAGCAGACCAACTGTCAAGTGTCTTCACTGACATTTTCAACCTCTCCTTGACCGAGTCTGTAATACCTACATGTTTCAAGCAGACCACCATAGTCCCTGTGCCCAAGGAAGCGAAGGTAACCTGCCTAAATGATTATCGCCCCGTGGCACTCATGTCAGTAGCCATGAAGTGCTTTGAAAGGCTGGTAATGACTCACATCAACAGCATCCTCCCGGAAACCCTAGACCCACTCCAATTCGCATACCGCCCCAACAGATTTACAGATGATGCAATCTCAATCGCACTCCACACTGCCCTTTCCCACCTGGATAAAAGGAACACCTATGTGAGAATGTTGTTCATTGACTACCTCTCAGCATTCAACACCATAGTGCCCACAAAGCTCATCACTAAGCTAAGGACTCTGGGACTAAACACCTCCCTCTGCAACTGGATCCTGGACTTCCTAACAGGCCGCCCCCAGGTGGTAAGAGTAGGCAAAAACACGTCTGCCATGCTGATCCTTAACACTAGGGCCCCTCAGGGGTGGGTACTTAGTCCCCTCGTGTACTCCCTGTTCACCCACGACTGCGTGGTCAAACACAACTCCAACACCATCATTAAGTTTTCTCATGACACAACAGTGGTAGGCCTGATCACCGACAACGATGATACGGCCTATAGGGAGGAGGTCAGAGAACTGGCAGTGTGGTACCGGGACAACAACCTCTCCCTCAATGATGAGACAGCCTATAGGGAGGAGGTCAGAGACCCGGCAGTGTGGTGCCAGGACAACAACCTCTCCCTCAATGTGAGAAAGACAAAGGAGCTGATCGTGGACTACAGGAAAAGGCGAACAGACCCCCATTAACATTGACGGGGCTGTAGTGGAGTGTCCACTATCATGCTCCAAACATACCAAGACAGTCGTGAAGAGGGCATGACAAAACCTTTTCCCCTCAGGAGACTGAAAAGATTTGGAATTGGTCCCCAGATCCTCAAAAGGTGCTACAGCTGCACCATTGAGAGCATCCTGACCGGTTGCATCACCGCCTGGTATGGCAACTGCTCGGCATCTGACCATAAGGCACTACAGAGGGTAGTGTGTACAGCCCAGTACGTCACTGGAGCCAAGCTTCCTGCCATCCAGGACCTATATAATAGGCGTCAGAGACTCCAGTCACCCAAGTTGTAGACTGTTTTCTCTGCTACCGAACGGCAAGCGATATCGGAGAGCCAATTCTAGGCTCGTCAACAGCTTCTACTCCCAAGCCATAAGACTGCGGAACAATTAATGAAATGCCACCAGACTATTTATATTTGCTCCCCTACTCCATTTTGTGCACTGCTGCTACTCGTTGTTTATTATCTATGCATAGTCACTTCACCCCTACCTACATGTACAAATTACCTCAACTAACCTGTACTCCGCACACTGACTCGGTACTGGTACCCCCCCTAGCCTAGTTATTGTTATTCTTATTGTGTTACTTTTTATTATTATTTTTTTTACTTCAGTCTATTTGGTAAATCTTTTCTAAACTCTTTCTTGAACTGCACTGTTGGTTAGGGGCTTGTAAGTAAGCATTTCAAGGTAAGTTCTACACTTGTTGTATTCGGCACATGTGACAAATAAAGTTTGATTTGGTTTGAATAAATGGAACACTAGTCACTTTAATAATGTTTACATATTTTGCATTTTTATTTATTTATTTATTTATTTCACCTTTATTTAACCAGGTAGGCAAGTTGAGAACAAGTTCTCATTTACAATTGCGACCTGGACAAGATAAAGCAAAGCAGTTCGACACATACAACGACACAGAGTTACACATGGAGTAAAACAAACATACAGTCAATAATACAGTATAAACAAGTCTATATACGATGTGAGCAAATGAGGTGAGATAAGGGAGGTAAAGGCAAAAAAGGCCATGGTGGCAAAGTAAATACAATATAGCAAGTAAAACACTGGAATGGTAGATTTGCAGTGGAAGAATGTGCAAAGTAGAAATAAAAATAATGGGGTGCAAAGGAGCAAAATAAATAAATAAATAAAATAAAATAAAATAAATACAGTAGGGAAAGAGGTAGTTGTTTGGGCTAAATTATAGGTGGGCTATGTACAGGTGCAGTAATCTGTGAGCTGCTCTGACAGCTGGTGCTTAAAGCTAGTGAGGGAGATAAGTGTTTCCAGTTTCAGAGATTTTTGTAGTTTGTTCCAGTCATTGGCAGCAGAGAACTGGAAGGAGAGGCGGCCAAAGAAAGAAATGGTTTTGGGGGTGACCAGAGAGATATACCTGCTGGAGTGCGTGCTGCAGGTGGGTGATGCTATGGTGACCAGCGAGCTGAGATAAGGGGGGACTTTACCTAGCAGGGTCTTGTAGATGACATGGAGCCAGTGGGTTTGGCGATGAGAATGAAGCGAGGGCCAGCCAACGAGAGTGAGAGAGACAGAGAGTGCGTACAGGTCGCAATGGTGGGTAGTATATGGGGCTTTGGTGACAAAACGGATGGCACTGATGATAGACTGCATCCAATTTGTTGAGAAGGTTATTGGAAGCTATTTTGTAAATGACATCGCCGAAGTCAAGGATTGGTAGGATGGTCAGTTTTACAAGGGTATGTTTGGCAGCATGAGTGAATGATGCTTTGTTGCGCAATAGGAAGCCAATTCTAGATTTAACCTTGGATTGGAGATGTTTGATATGGGTCTGGAAGGAGAGTTTACAGTCTAACCAGACACCTAGATACCTAGACACCTACATATTCTAAGTCAGAGCCGTCCAGAGTGGTGATGTTGGACAGGCGGGCAGGTGCAGGCAGCGATCGGTTGAAGAGCATGCATTTAGTTTTACTTGTATTTAAGAGCAATTGGAGGCCACGGAAGGAGAGTTGTATGGCATTGAAGCTTGCCTGGAGGGTTGTTAACACAGTGTCCAAAGAAGGGCCAGAAGTATACAGAATGGTGTCGTCTGCGTAGAGGTGGATCAGAGACTTACCAGTAGCAAGAGCGACATCATTGATGTATACAGAGAAGAGAGTCGGTCCAAGAATTGAACCCTGTGGCACCCCCATAGAGACTGCCAGAGGTCTGGACAGCAGACCCTCCCATTTGACAAACTGAACTCTATCAGAGAAGTAGTTGGTGAACCAGGCGAGGCAATCATTTGAGAAACCAAGGCTGTCGAGTCTGCAGATGAGGATGTGGTGATTGACAGAGTCGTAAGCCTTGGCCAGATCAATGAATACGGCTGTACAGTAATGTCTCTTATCGATGGCGGTTAAGATATCGTTTAGGACCTTGAGCGTGGCTGAGGTGCACCCATGACCAGCTCTGAAACCAGATTGCATAGCAGAGAGGTTATGGTGAGATTCGAAATGGTCGGTAATCTG
>NC_056433.1:78395848-78415848 GCF_018296145.1 Oncorhynchus tshawytscha | reverse complement strand
ACCATCTCTCTCTTACCTCTCTCCCTCCCTCTCTATTTCCTTCTCTCTTTCTCTCTCTCTTACCTCCCCTCTTACCCTCTCTCCCTCTCTCTCTCTCTTACCTTCTCTCTTACCATCTCTCTCTCTCTCTCTCTCTCTTACCCTCTCTCTCTCTTTCTTTCTCTCTTCTCTCTCTCTCTTACCCCCTCTCTACCATCTCTCCCCCTCTCTCTCTCTTACCTTCTCTCTCTTACCCTCTCTCTCTCTTCTCTCTCTCTCCTCTCTCTCTTACCCTCTATCTCCCTCTCTCTCTCTTACTGCCTCTCTCTCTACCATCTCTCTCTCCCCTCTCTCTCTCTCTCTCTCTCTCTCCTCTACCTCTCTCTTACTGTCTCTCTCTCCCTCTCTCTCTTACCTTCTCTCTTACCCCCTCTCTCTCTCTTTCCTTCTCTCTTTCTCTCTCTCTCTTACCCCCTCTCTACTCCTCTCCTCTCTCTCTCCTCTTCCCTCTCTCTCTTACCCTCTCTCTCCCTTCCTCTCTCTTACTCTTCACTCTTACCCTCTCTCCCTCCCTCTCTCTCCTTCTCTTACCTTCTCTCTTACCCCCCCCTCTCTCTCTCCCTCTCTCTCTTACCCTCTCTCTCTTCTTTCTTTCTCTCGTTCTCTCTCTCTTACCCCCTCCTACCCTCTCCCCCCTCTCTCCCTCTTACCCTCTCTCTCTCCTGTCTCTCTCTCCTCTCTCTCGCTTACCCTCTCTCTCCCCTCTCTCTCCCTCTCTCTATTTCTCCTCTCTCTCTCTCTTACCCTCTCCTCTCTCCTTCTCTCTCTCTCTTACCTTCTCTCTTACCCTCTCTCTCTTCCCTCCTTCTCTCCTCTCTCTCTCCTCCTCTCTCTCCTCTCTTGCCTTCTCTCTTTACCCTCTCTCTCTCTCTCTCTCTCTCTTACCTTCTCTCTCCCTCTCCTCTCTCTCTCTCTCTTACCCCCCCTCTCTCTCTCTCTCTCTTACCCTCTCTTACCATCTCTCTCTCTCTCCTCTCTTACCCTCTCTCTCTCCTCTCTCTCTCTCCTCTCTCGCTTACCCTCTCTCTCCCTCTCTCTCACTCACCTCCCCTCTCTCTCTCTTACCTTCTCTCTTACCCTCTCTCTCTCTCCTTCTCTCTCTCTCTTACCTTCTCTCTTACCCTCTCTCTCTCCTTCTCTCTCTCTCTTACCTCCTCTCTCTCTCTCTTACCTTCTCTCTTACCCTCTCTCTCTCCTCTCTCTCTCTTACCTTCTCTCTCGCCTCTTACCTTCTCTCTTACCCCCCTCTTTCTATCTCTCTCTCTTACCCTCTCTTACCATCTCTCTCTCTCTCTCTCTTACCCTCTCTCTTGCTCTTTTTATTTTCAGAGCAACACGCTCACAGCCACAATGAATCCATCAGTATCTGACAGGCCCAGTCATCCAAGACGAGGGAAGTCAAACACAAGCCCACAAGATCTATCTTTAAACGCAATGTTTTACCAACAAACTTTCCCTGCCTGGAACACATTAAGACCCAAATAAATGGCCTGGGGCCGGGAGGAGGGGGGATGGTTAGGATGGTTGGGTGTGTTTGTGTGTATGTGTAGGGGGAGGGGGGGTTGTCTGTTCCATTCCCTAGGCTGTGGGCAGGGGTTGCGTGCCTTCGGCAGGGGAAAATAAGTCATAACAGAGTCAAACAGGCTGTGTGTGAATGAGTTTGTTTTCTTAGTTTGTATTTTTTCTTGGTTGGTAACGCTATTATGGCGTGATGGTAATGCCTGACAGATTGACTGGTTGAGCTGGGTTCCACTGAGGCCTAAAACTCCTGCTCCATCAAATACATAGATGTACACACACAAAGGATTGACCACTCAGGTAAAGACTGTATCAGGTTGGAATTGTAAGATTTTAAGACTCCATTTGCAGTGGCTTGGTTGGGCCTATTCAGGGGTTAACGGTGCACCCATGGGAGCTAGTCTAACCTTTGACCTGGGCTAATGTAGACTCTGGAGCTCGGCGGGATGCTCATTATGGGGCCAGTTGGGGAGAAAATTGTTCACACATGAACCTGAACTCTCTCTTTCTCCCCACAGCCGTGAAGTGCTCTCCACCACTGGCCCCATAGCGACTTGAACCTGACCTCCCTGCTCTCCACAAACAACATTTTACCAGTTTCTCACAGCAGGAAAATAATCCCGCAGCAACAGGAAATGTTAATTATTATGTGGATTAATTGCCATTTTTGCAGGGGTTGCTAATTTTTTTGTTAGAATAAATCAAGTCTGACATTTTAAAATGCAAATTACAAACTTTAGAAGCCTTTTAAAACATTGAATACACTACAATTTGCATTTCCTGCTGCACAGGAAAATAGTCTGCGATAAGATATGACAACAGTACCTGCATCTGTCCACACTATGTGGCTACTCTGCCCCTTTCAAAGACAGATATTCAATCTGACAAATGAGGATCTGTGGACTTGACTTCTGCGACTAGACAAGCAGGTGAACAATACATATTAAAATGATTTGTCTTGAGTTGCCAGAATAGAGACGATCATAGCTAGCGATATAATATTTATTTTTCTAGGCAAGACCGTTAAGAACAAAATCTTATTTTCACTGACAGCCTACCGGGGAACAGTGGGTTAACTGCCTTGTTCAGGAGAAGAACGACAGATTTTTACCTTGTCAGCTCGGGGATTCTATCTTGCAACCTTTCGGTTACTAGTCCAACGCTCTAACCACTAGGCTCCCCGCCACCCCACTGTCACGCCCTGGTCTTAGTATTTTGTGTTTATATATTTATTTGGTCAGGCCAGGATGTGACATGGGGTTATTTTGTGTTGTGTTGTGGTATTGGGGGTTTTAGTAGGTATTGGGATTGTGGCTGAGTAGGGGTGTCTAGCATAGTCTATGGCTGCCTGAGGTTCTCAATCAGAGTCAGGTGATTCTCGTTGTCTCTGATTGGGAACCATATTTAGGTAGCCTGGGTTTCACTGTGTGTTGGTGGGTGATTGCTCCTGTCTTAGTGTTTTGTGTTTGCACCAGATAGGCTGTTTCGGTTTTCATTATTTCATTTCGTTAGTTTTGTAGTTTCTGTATGTATAGGTTTTCCTTCATTAAAATATATCATGAATCATCATCACGCTGCATTTTGGTCCGATCCTTGTTCTACCTCTTCGTCAGAGGAGGAGATAGAAGAGAGCCGTTACACCCACAATATATAGAGATATGGTATGCTATACTGGACAGTCATTCAAGCAATCGCAAAATGTCAAGATGATCTGGAAGAGATTCCATCCATCCACTCAGAGAGCTTGTCTAGTGGGTTGTGTCAGACAGGTTATAAAACGAGCTGCATGTCAGAGACATCACAAATAGACAGCAGTCTTTGTTGGTGTGATGTAACCCTGCCAATCCACACACTTAAAGCAGCACTGGGACTTCAACACAATGTCTGTCTGGAGGCTGAATAGATTATAGCGTTCCCCACTCCACTTTCTTATTAATGCCCAAAACCTTCACCTCCATTGCTATGTAATTGCTAGGCAATTACACCAAATTACAACTGTTAACAAGGCACTGTAACTATAGTACTTAGAGCATAAACACACGGGTATAAGAGCTGCTGTAATGTAAAGGCTTAGTGGTATCAGTGTTGAGCAGCAACTACCCCAAACAGGTTTCCACTTTCATTGCTGCCTCCGTCCCTCAAATTCCCTAAGAATACCCTAAATGATGTCCCCCTAACCCCCTAAACACCTAACCCCATGTCTTATCCCCCCCATCACGCCCCCTGGCTCTGGCCCTCAGGGTGGTGAAAGCTTACCCCATAAACCGCTCTCTGTTCCAAGCATGCTGAGTGTGATGATTGACTCTGAGTTATGGTGCGTTTGTTCTGGCCAAGGTCAAGTCCAAGGGTTAATATAGGACCCGGCATTCATGTTTACAACCATAACATTGGTCTGAAGGGAGGGGAGTAGAGATGGCCGTGTTAAAGTTAAAGCCAATCTGAGATGTACTGGCATATTCTGTTGTTCCACCCCTGTCATCAACCATAACATTACCCATAACCCCTTCCCCTTTCCCAACCTCATCCCTAGCAACCATGTTAAAAAAATGTATTTAACTTGGCTAGTTAGTTAAGAACAAATTCTTACTTACAATGACAGCCTACCGGGGAACAGTGGGTTAACTGCCTTGTTCAGGGGCAGAACGACAGATTTTTACCTTGTCAGCATAGGGATTCGATCTAGCAACCTTTCAGTTACTGGCCCAGCGCTCTAACCATAAGGTTACCTTCTGCCCCAAGTGGTACTATGGATATCGATCCATAACCTGGCTCGATATCCACTGACCCCATAACATTAACCCCAACACAAGTCCCCACACACACCCGCCTGACCCCATAACATTAACCCCAACACAAGCCCCCACACACACCCGCCTGACCCCATAATCTTAACTCCAACACAAGCCCCCACACACACCCGCCTGACCCCGTAATCTTAACCCCAACACAAGCCCCCACACACAACCGCCTGACCCCATAACCTTAACCTTAACCCCAACACAAGCCCCCACACACCCCCGCCGCCTGACCCCATAATCTTAACCCCAACACAAGCCCCCCACACACACCCACCTGACCCCATAATCTTAACCCCAACACAAGCCCCCACACACACCCACCTGACCCCATAACCTTAACCTTAACCCCAACACAAGCCCCCACACACACCCGCCTGACCCCATAATCTTAACCCCAACACAAGCCCCCACACACCCCCACCGTCTGACCCCATAATCTTAACCAAAATCCCACCCCTCATAATCAACACACACCTGTTGTCTGACCCTTAACACCTCATTCAGTACCCCACCCACCGCCTGTCTGCCTGTCTGCCTGCCTGCCTGCCTGCCTATCTGTCTGTCTGTCTGGCTGGCTGGCTGGCTAACTAAGACCCTTTCACACAAATGCAAATGCACACGCACGCAAGCACACACAAAAACACACACACACAAACTTATACAGAGGTTACAAGACAATCCTAACAACCTCTTTAGGTCTAATTATCTTCTCTGACAGTGTTACCCTGAGGTTGGCTGACCCTCCAGGCATTGTTTCTGCTACATAAACACCCGGAGAACCAGCCAGAGAAAATGCACAGATGCCGTTAAGTTATCGCAGCTTTCGTGGCAAAGCAAACAAATGGAGGAAGATGTATGGTATTATTTTATGCTATACACACTATTTGTAACAGTAGCTCAGGACATTTCATAAACCAAACTGCTCTTTTCCACTGGAGGTTGTGGTAGAGAGGGATTCCAAGTCGTTTTCCCACTGTGAGAAATACATAAGTTAAATAAACTACATGGCCCAGCTTTGGGCAGCTGCTCAATTATTTTCATTAAAACCACCAGATATAACAAACCCCAAGCTGGCAGTGGGCTGATTCTTACAGGAAGGACAGAATACAGAAAGTCCACTCTCTGCCAGAACCCTGCCGAGCCTTCTAGAACCAGCCTGTCCTTGGATAGTATTACCACTATCCCATTCTACAGACATCCTGCCACTGTAGATAAAATGTGACCTCTCGCTGGGCCTGGGTCGCTCTGTATGCCACACAAACTCGCACCCACGCAAGCACACACACACGCACCCAAGCACGCACTCATACACACACGAGCGCACACGCATGCATGCACCGAAGCAATCACACACAAACAGAGCCTTCTTCCCATGACCCACACACATCGTACTGACAGACAGACATCGTACTGACAGACAGACATCGTACTGATAGACAGACATCGTACTGATAGACAGACATCGTACTGACAGACAGACATCGTACTGACAGACACACATCGTACTGACAGACAGACATCGTACTGACAGACACACATCGTACTGACAGACAGACATCGTACTGATAGACAGACATCGTACTGACAGACAGACATCGTACTGACAGACAGACATCATCATACTGATAAAACAGTGGTGACCACAAAGTGACTCGTCTACCTCATCCTTCACTCCTCCTCTCCCCTCCCCTCCTTACCCCTCCTCCCAATCCTCTCTCCTCCCCCTCCTCCCCAGAGTCCTTCTCACCCCTCCTTTCCCCTCATCACCCCTCCCTCACCCTTCCTCACCCCTCCTCTCCCCTCATCACCCTTCCTCTCCCCTCCTCCCGACATATTTCCCCTCAACCCTCCCCACCTCTCCTCACCTCTCCCATCCCTCACCCTTCCTCTCCCCTCTTCCCCACAGATTCCTTCTCACCTTTTCTCTCCCCTCATCACCACCCCCTCACCCTTGCTCTCCCCTTCTCACCCTTCCTCTCCACTCATCACCCCTTCCTCCCTCTCCCCACAGAGTCCTCCTCAGGCAGGTCTGTTGTCGTAGTGGAACAACAAACTGCACAGTCATATGTAGGTGTGTCTGTCATATTATGAAACACGATGAAGCTGAATTGTGAGACACATCGAATAATAGCAAATCCAGGAACCACAATGAGGACCTCTGTATTCTCTACTGAAGTAAAGACCAAGGCCTTCCTGTGGACCCTGTTCAGAAGTAGTGCACTGTGTAGAACATCTGAACTCATTTGTGACACAGTACTTGTATAAGTCCATGACCCTCCACCATGTTGGCACAGAGAGAAGGGGGGTGCTGCAGGTCAGATCCAAAGGGGAGTGTCCTACCTGGGGCTGCCTGTATCTCCACCAGTCCCCCGGCTGCAATCAGGGCCTCCATGATCTTCACGTGGTGTTCTGGGTTTACGTCCGCACTGCATGCAGATAGACAGGCAGGGAAATAGGTCAGAGGTCAAAGGAAGGGACAGAGAGGTCAAGAAGTCATTGATGTAAATATTGACATAAACATAACATCGTGTTGTTGGGGAGTCAAGAGTTACAACGTCACTTGAACAGAGCGAGAAAGAGGGGAGGAGTGAAAAAGAGAGAGAGCATGCTATCCATCAGATAACAATACAAGCTATTTGTATGGTTGAACTGCATTAGAAAATTAAACAAAATGGCTTCTTTGAAGGTATTGTAAAACTAGTAGTTCTAGTGATAGTTTCTGGGGTATGAACCCGTTCCCTCCTTCCCTCCCTTCCGCTCTCCTCTATTGAATTTTGCCTGCTGCTGGGTCAGAGAAACTGTTGATTAACTTAGGTACTTATTCCCTATAATTCAAGTCCTGTGGTGGCTGTGTGACGGACCTCTCTCAGAGGAAGATGACTAAACAAAATGACTTTTTGAGGCATGATACACTTTCAAATCAAATCAAATCAAATCAAATGGTATTGGTCACATACACATGGTTAGCAGATGTTATTGCGAGTATAGCGAAATGCTTGTGCTTCTAGTTCCGACAGTGCAGTAATATCTAACAAGTAATATAACAATTTCACAACAACTACCTTATACACACAAATCTAAGAAAAGGGATGGAATAAGAATATATACCTATAAATATATGGATGAGCGATGACCGAGAGGCATAGGCAAGATGCAGTAGCTGGTGTAGAATACAGTATATAAACTCAGCAAAAAATCGAAGATAATTTGTAAAAATCCAAATAACTTCACAGATCTTCATTGTAAAGGGTTTTAACACTGATTCACATGCTTGATCAATGAACCATAAACAATCAATGAACATGCTGTAAATAATTGCTGAACATGCAATTAATGAACTGTATGATCTACTACTATATGATCTAGTACTATATGATCTACAATATGATCTACTACTATATGATCTAGTACTATATGATCTACTACTATATGATCTACTACTATATGATCTACTTCTATATGATCTACTACTATATGATCTACTACTATATGATCTACTTCTATATGATCTACTACTATATGATCTACTACTATATGATCTACTACTATATGATCTACTACTATATGATCTAGTAGTAGATATGATCTTCTATATGATCTACTACTATATAATATACTACTATATGATCTACTATTAGTATTTGATCTATTACTATATGATCTACTATATGATATACTACTATATGATCTACTATTAGTATATGATCTATTACTATATGATCTACTACTATATGATCTATTACTATATGATATACTACTATATGATCTATTACTATATGATATACTACTATATGATCTACTACTATATGATCTAGTAGTAGATATGATCTTCTATATGATCTACTACTATATAATATACTACTATATGATCTACTATTAGTATATGATCTATTACTATATGATCTACTACTATATGATCTATTACTATATGATATACTACTATATGATCTATTACTATATGATATACTACTATATGATCTACTACTATATGATCTAGTAGTAGATATGATCTTCTATATGATCTACTACTATATAATATACTACTATATGATCTACTATTAGTATATGATCTATTACTATATGATCTACTATATGATATACTACTATATGATCTACTATTAGTATATGATCTATTACTATATGATATACTACTATATGATCTATTACTATATGATATACTACTATATGATCTATTACTATATGATATACTACTATATGATCTATTACTATATGATATACTACTATATGATCTATTACTATATGATATACTACTATATGATCTACTACTATATGATCTACTACTATATGATCTACTACTATATGATCTATTACTATATGATCTACTACTATATGATCTATTACTATATGATCTATTACTATATGATATACTACTATATGATCTATTACTATATGATATACTACTATATGATCTACTACTATATGATCTACTACTATATGATCTACTACTATATGATCTAGTAGTAGATATGATCTTCTATATGATCTACTACTATATAATATACTACTATATGATCTACTATTAGTATATGATCTACTATATGATATACTACTATATGATCTACTATTAGTATATGATCTATTACTATATGATATACTACTATATGATCTATTACTATATGATATACTACTATATGATCTATTACTATATGATATACTACTATATGATCTATTACTATATGATATACTACTATATGATCTATTACTATATGATATACTACTATATGATCTATTACTATATGATATAGTACTATATGATCTATTACTATATGATATACTACTATATGATCTATTACTATATGATATACTACTATATGATCTACTACTATATGATCTACTACTATATGATATACTACTATATGATCTATTACTATATGATCTACTACTATATGATCTACTACTATATGATCTATCACTATATGATATACTACTATATGATCTACTACTATATGATCTACTTCTATATGATCTACTACTATATGATCTACTACTATATGATCTACTACTATATGATCTACTACTAAATGATCTAGTAGTAGATATGATCTTCTATATGATCTACTACTATATAATATACTACTATATGATCTACTATTAGTATATGATCTATTACTATATGATCTACTATATGATATACTACTATATGATCTACTATTAGTATATGATCTATTACTATATGATCTACTATATGATCTATTACTATATGATATACTACTATATGATCTATTACTATATGATATACTACTATATGATCTATTACTATATGATATACTACTATATGATCTATTACTATATGATATACTACTATATGATCTATTACTATATGATATACTACTATATGATCTATTACTATATGATATACTACTATATGATCTACTATTAGTATATGATCTATTACTATATGATATACTACTATATGATCTATTACTATATGATATACTACTATATGATCTATTACTATATGATATACTACTATATGATCTACTTTTAGTATATGATCTATTACTATATGATATACTACTATATGATCTACTACTATATGATATACTATATGATATACTACTATATGATCTACTATTAGTATATGATCTATTACTATATGATATACTACTAAACACTCCATGATCTGCGTTGTTTGGTTTTGGAAGTACTTGGCAGAGTTCTCTGCCTGGCATGGCGCTAAATGGTTAAGAAGACCCTTCTCCCTGCCCTGCCGTTTCTCTCTTTGGTCTAATCCACTGAGCTTACGTCTGAGTCCCAAATCAGGGTACGTAGTGCAATACTTTTGATCAGAGTCCTATGGGCCCTGGTAAAAAGTAGTGCACTACATAGGGATTATTGTGCCATTTGGGTTACATCCTATGTTAGAAAGGTCAGACAAACAGACTCAGGTTGGCCTCCCTCCATCTGTTTCTCTGGTGGTTATGGCTGGGGGGCTGGAGCACCATGGGTCAAGTTTTCATAAAAAACCTGACAGAGCGACGGGCCAGAGAGAGCAATGCATTCTGGGATGGCCCAGCACGCTCACTCCTTCTGGTGACGTCAGAGGCGAGCGACAGAGCGAGTGGAAGAGGCTACGCAAATATCACGAGTTCTGACTCATTGACTGTAATCTCCTATTCCAGATTTCTTTGTAAACAGAAGCCAGAAACGGACATTCCTGCGTGATACAGAGCAATTCTCCCGGTGAGCTTTGGCAGTGTATGAACAAACAGCATACTCAACATGCTAATGCTTTCCCACTGGACAAAAACAGTTTGAATTAACGTTGTTTCCACATCATTACAACCAAAACAATATGCGTGATGACGTTGAATCAACGTGGAAAAAAGTAATTTAGTCTTTTTTTCACCCAACTTTTAACCTAAATCAAAAGACATGGTGACATTTTTTGTTGATTTCAAGTTGAATTAACTTTAGTTGACAACTCAACCAAATGTAAATCCAAACTATACGTTTCTGAGAATGTCAGTATACAGTGGGGAGAACCAGTATTTGATACACTACTTTCCTACTTACAAAGCATGTAGAGGTCTGTAATTTTTATCATAGGTACACTTCAACTGTGAGAGATAGAATCTAAAACAAAAATCCAGAAAATCACATTGTATGATTTTAAATAATTAATTTGCATTTTATTGCATGACATAAGTATTTGATCACCTACCAACCAGTAAGAATTCCAGCTCTCACAGACCTGTTAGTTTTTCTTTAAGAAGCCCCCCTGTTCTCCACTCATTACCTGTATTAACTGCACCTGTTTGAACTCGTTACCTCGGCAGTGTTTCAAATACTTGTTCTCCCCACTGTATATATATCTGAGAATGTCAGTATATATATCTGAGAATATCATTATATATATCTGAGAATGTCAGTATATATATATCTGAGAATGTCAGTATATATATCTGAGAATATCATTATATATATCTGAGAATGCCAGTATATATCTGAGGATGTCAGTATATATATGTGAGAATGTCAGTATATATATCTGAGAATGTCACTATATATCTGAGAATATCATTATATATATCTGATAATGCCAGTATATATATCTGTGAATGTCAGTATACAGTATGTCTGAGAATGTCAGTATAAAAATATCTGAGAATGTCAGTATACAGTATATCTGAGAATGTCAGTATATATCTGAGAATATAGCATGCATAAGACCCATGCTTGATATGTTTCCTATACCTGTTGGATATACCTGGAACCAAAAAAAGATTTTAAAAGGGTTCTCCTATGGGGACAGCCGAATAACCCTTTTAGGTTCTTGATAGCACCTTTTTTCCAACACCAAACCACTTCACCAATGCACCAATCAGTCTTACCAGAAGTGGGAGTGTTTGAAGATGGCCTCACTGAAGGTCTGGCCTAGAAGCCTGGGGCTTGCCTGGTTCTGAGCCCCACTCTGGGCCACCCTGACCAAGTGTCTGGTGAGGTGCACCAGGAGCTGGTGGTTGGCCTGGGGGACACTGGGGGACTCTAGGATCTTCTTCAGCTTCTCGCCACACTCCTCCACGCTCTGAGTCTCTGGAGTAGCAAGACAGAGAGAGGGGGAATGAGTACAAGTGTGAATTGTATTTGTGTGTGTATGCGTGTGCGCTGGGACAGAGAGCCAGGCACTAATAACAGAACACACCTACAGTGCCTTCAGAAGGTTTTCACACCCCTTGACTTTCTCCATATGTTGTGTTACAGTCTGAATTGAAAATGGATTAAATACATGTATTTTCTCACCCATCTACACACAATAACCCATAATGACAAAGTGAAAACATGTTTTACGACATTTGCAAATTTATTGAAAATGAAATACAGAAATATCTCATTTACATACGGTGCATTCGGAAAGTATTCAGACCCCTTGACTTTTTCCACATTTTGTTACGTTACTGCTGTATTTCAGCCTCATTGATCTCCACACAATCTCCCATAATGACGAAGCAAACATCGTTTTTTTTGTTTTTTTGCAAATGTATAAATTTAAAAAACTGAAATATCACAATTACACAATTATTCAGACCCTTTACTCAGTCAAAGGTGTTGAAGCATCAGCGATTACAGCCTCAAGTCTTCTTGGGACACTACAAGTTTGGCACACCTGTATTTGGGGAGTTTGTCCCATTCTACTCTGCAGGGCCACTCAAGGACATTCAGAGACTTGTCCCGAAGGCACTCCTGCTTTGTCTTGGCTGTGTGCTTAGGGTCGTTGTCCTGTTGGAAGGTGAACCTTCACCCCTGTCTGAGGTCCTGAGCACTCTGGAGCAGGTTTTCATGAAGAATCTCTGTACTTTGCTCCATTCATCTTTGCCTCGATCCTGACTAGTCTCCCAGTCCCTGCTGCTGAAAAACATCCCGACAGCATGATGTTGCCACCACCATGCTTCACCGTAGGGATGGTGCCAGGTTTCCCCCAGACGTGACGCTTGGCATTCAGGCCAAAGATTTCAATCTTGGTTTCAATCAGCCCAGAGAACCTCGTTTCTCATGGTCTGAGAGTCTTTAGGTGCTTTTTGGCAAACTCCAAGCGGGCTGTCTTGTGCCTTTTACTGAGGAGTGGCTTCCGTCTGGCCACTCTACAATAAAGGCCTGATTGGTGGAGTGCTGCAGAGATGGTTGTCCTTCTGGAAGGTTCTCCCATCTCCACAGAGGAACTCTGGAGCTCTGTCAGTGTGACCATCAGGTTCTTGGTCCCTGACCAAGGCCTTTCTGCCCGATTGCTCAGTTTGGCCAGGC
Organism: Oncorhynchus tshawytscha; assembly: GCF_018296145.1. Taxonomy (NCBI): domain Eukaryota; kingdom Metazoa; phylum Chordata; class Actinopteri; order Salmoniformes; family Salmonidae; genus Oncorhynchus; species Oncorhynchus tshawytscha. The sequence goes on along the minus strand of NC_056433.1, from coordinate 78,402,730 downwards.
GGCCAGCTCTAGGAAGAGTCTTGATGGTTCCAAACTTCTTCCATTTAAGAATGATTGAGGCCACTCTGTTGGGGACCTTCAATGCTGCAGACATTTTTTGGTACCCGACAATTCCATCAAGCTCACAACTTGGTTTTTGCTCTGACATGCACTGTCAACTGTGGAACCTTATATAGACAGGTGTGTGCCTTTCCAAATCATGTCCAATCAAATGGATTTACCACAGTTGGATTCCAATCAAGTTGTGGAAACATCTCAAGGACGATCAATGGAAACAGAATGCACATCAGCTAAATTTCAAGTCTCAGAGCAAAGGGTCTGAATACTATTTAAATAAGGTATTTTTGTTTTTTTATTTTTAATAAATTAGCTGTAATTCTGAAAAGCTGTTTACGGTTTGTCATGATGGGGTATTTTATGTATATTGATGAGACTAATATATTTTTTAATCCATTTTAAAATAAGGTTGTAATGTAACAAAATGTGGAAAAGTCAAGGGGTCTGATTCATTTCCGAATGCACTGTAAGTATCAGTGATTCTAACATAACACTTTGTTTTCAGGAAATAAAGTGAATTTCTTTCACACATTTTCTGCAGTATTACTTTAGTACCTTGTTGCAAAAAGGATGCATGTTTTGGAATATTTGTATTCTGTACAGGCTTCCTTCTTTTCACTCTGTCATTAAGGTTAGTATTGTGGACTAACTACAATGTTGTTGATCCACCCTCAGTTTTCTCCTATCACGGCCATTAAACTCTGTAACTGTTTTAAAGTCACCATTGGCCTCATGGTGAAATCCCTGAGCGGTTTCCTTCCTCTCCGGCTACTGAGTTAAGATGGACACCTGTATCTTTGTAGTGACTGGCTGTATTGATACACCATCCAAAGTGTAATGAATAACTTCACCATGTTCAAAGGGAAATTCAATGTCTGCTTTTTTTACCCATCTACCAATAGGTGTCCTTCTTTGTGAGGCATTGGAAAACCTCCCTGGTCATTGTTGTTGAATCTGTGTTTGAAATTCACTGCTCGACTGAGGGACCTTACATATGCAAAAGCTATGCATTTGGAAACTTTTCAGACCCCTTCCCCTTTTCCACATTTTGTTACGTTACAGCCTTTTTCTAAATGGATGAAATAAATACAAGTCCTCATCAATCTACACACAATACCCCATAATGACAAAATGAAAACAGGCTTTTGGAAATGTCCATGCAACTTATTATGTGACTTGGTTAAACACATTTTTAATCCTGAACTTATTTAGGCTTTCCATCACAAAGGGATTGAATAATTATTGACTCAAGACATTTCAGCATTACATTTTTTATTAATTTGTAAAAAATGATTGGGTATTGTGTGGAGGCCAGTGACACAAAATCTAAATTTAATACATTTTCGATTCAGGCTCTAACACAACAAAATGTGGAAGAAGTCAAGGGGTGTAAACACTTTCGGAAGGTCTAATCAGTAATTTGAAAATTTGACAGATATACAGGGAGATTTGAATTCAGAATTATAGCCTCCCCAACAGCAGCACTGCTGTCTAGAATGGCAATCTGTTGTAGTCACCCATCCATGCCGTTAGCTTTGATGGGACAGCATATATATGGGATAACAGTTATAAACGCTGTGTCTCTGTGTCTCTGGATGGGATCAGACGTGTGTTCTCACAGCTCAGACGATGTTGTTGTTTAGAGAGGAGAAGGCATAATGATGCTCTCACCAAAAGACCCAACATAGGTACCTCTGCAATACTCTGCTGTCTAGGCAGCTGGGGGTTCTCTCGGTGGAAGATCACATAGCCACTACGTATTGCTCATGCACTTCTGCACTCTGCTTAACGATGAGTGTACTGGAGTGTACTGGAGTGTACTGTACTGTAGTGCCCTGGAGTGTACTGGAGTATACTGTAGTGTACTGGAGTGTACTGGAGTGTACTGTACTGTAGTGCCCTGGAGTGTACTAGAGTGAGTGTACTGTACTGAGTGCACTGTAGTGTACTGCAGTGTACTGTAGTGAGTGTGCTGTACTGTAGGGTACTGAGTGTACTGTAGTGTACTGTAGTGTGCAGAGTGTACTGTGTTTTGTGTCCAGCCTTGATTTGATTCTGCTACTAAGGAGAAGCAACCCTGTCTTCTATTGGAAACGGCCTTTTTATATTTAGTATAGGTACTAAAATATAATGGAGCTAGCTTTCTTCATTCACATAGTGTACACAAAAGAAACAGAATGTGATCCATATTGACCTATTATAGTGGTGCATTTGGACTTTGCAAAGAATTTTTATTAGATTTTTTTACCCGTGTTTGTGATCGATCCTAAGTCAAAGTGCTCTGGACGTAAACAACCACCAGGAGGATAGTCTCAGTAAATCTGTCAATCCTGACTAATGGTGTGTTCTGAAGCTAAGAGTGGAAGAGTGTTTGTGTTGAGCCTTAGTGTGTGTGTGTGTGTGTGTGTGTGTGTGTGTGTGTGTGTGTGTGTGTGTGTGTGTTGTGTGTGTGATTATGTGTTGTGTGTGAGTGTGTGTAGGTGTGAGTGTATATGTGTGTGTGTGATTTTGTGTATGTGTGTGTGTATGTGTGTGTGATGTGTGTGTGTGTGATTATGTGTGTGTGTGTGTGTGTGTGTGTGTGTGTGTGATTATGTATGTGTGTGTATGTATGTGTGTGTATGTGTGAGTGTGTGTGTGTGTGTGTGTGTGTGTGTGTGTGTGTGTGTGTGAGTGTGAGTGTGAGTGTGTGTGTGAGTGTGTGTGTGTGTGTGTGATTGTATGTTAGCTGCAGAAGTGCTCATTCGTGGAGCGCCTCATGTCTGTTGATAAGGAGGACTACTCTCCTGTTAGCTGCTATAGTAGCATGGCTGAGACAGGCTTTTCTCTTAATGACTTCCACCCACGCCTGGGGCCAATAGGGATGGCCTGGTTAAGGCTGGCCCGGGGTGATTATATGAGATAAGTGTCTTAGGGTCAGGGGTTAGAGGTTAGGGACACACTGTGAGAGGGTTAGGAGGGCTTGGGGAGGGAGGAGGTTGTGTGTGTTGAGGGGGAGTGTGTGTATATATGTGTGGGTGGGTGGGTGTGTGTCGGTCAGAGTTGTTGGATGATATATAGTTGACAATCTGTCTGGTCTGATAGAGGGCAGCTGTGTTGACCTCCTCTTGTCTCGCCTCCTCGGACCACAGACACAGCCAATGACCGCTACCCACTCTAGACCCCCCCCACCAGACCCCTGCCCTCCCACCCACATCCCGTCTGGAGGTGTTATCACCCCCCCCCCAGAACCTTATCAATACGGTCTGATCCTGGCTCAATAGAGGCCAAGGCTGGGAACTTGACCTGTCCATCTGTCCCTGAGGATCTACTGGACACTGAGACTAGAACTGGACAGGGAGGAAGGGGGGTAGACCTTTTGGTGCCACTAACCGGTTGACTGGATTTCCATCTGTCCATAAGGACACTGGACAGCCCAGGGAGGAGGAAGTAAGGGAGGGTTAGAGCTGGGCTGACTATGGAGGAGGAAGTAAGGGAGGGTTAGAGCTGGGCTGACTAGGGAAGAGAGAGTAAGGGAGGGTTAGAGCTGGGCTGACTAGGGAGGAGGAAGTAAGGGAGGGTTAGAGCTGGGCTGACTAGGGAGGAGGAAGTAAGGGAGGGTTAGAGCTGGGCTGACTAGGGAGGAGGAAGTAAGGGAGGGTTAGAGCTGGGCTGACTAGGGAGCAGGAAGTAAGGGAGGGTTAGAGCTGGGCTGACTAGGGAGGAGGAAGTAAGGGAGGGTTAGAGCTGGGCTGACTAGGGAGCAGGAAGTAAGGAAGGGTTAGAGCTGGGCTGACTAGGGAGGAGGAAGTAAGGGAGGGTTAGAGCTGGGCTGACTAGGGAGGAGGAAGTAAGAGAGGGTTAGAGCTGGGCTGACTAGGGAGGAGAGAGTAAGGGAGGGTTAGAGCTGGGCTGACTAGGGAGGAGGAAGTAAGGGAGGGTTAGAGCTGGGCTGACTAGGGAGGAGGAAGTAAGGGAGGGTTAGAGCTGGGCTGACTAGGGAGGAGAGAGTAAGGGAGGGTTAGAGCTGGGCTGACTAGGGAGGAGGAAGTAAGGGAGGGTTAGAGCTGGGCTGACTAGGGAGGAGGAAGTAAGAGAGGGTTAGAGCTGGGCTGACTAGGGAGGAGAGAGTAAGGGAGGGTTAGAGCTGGGCTGACTAGGGAGGAGGAAGTAAGGGAGGGTTAGAGCTGGGCTGACTAGGGAGGAGGAAGTAAGGGAGGGTTAGAGCTGGGCTGACTAGGGAGGAGAGAGTAAGGGAGGGTTAGAGCTGGGCTGACTAGGGAGGAGGAAGTAAGGGAGGGTTAGAGCTGGGCTGACTAGGGAGGAGGAAGTAAGGGAGGGTTAGAGCTGGACTGACTAGGAAGGAGAGAGTAAGGGAGGGTTAGAGCTGGGCTGACTAGGGAGGAGGAAGTAAGGGAGGGTTAGAGCTGGGGTGACTAGGGTGGAGGAAGTAAGGGAGGGTTAGAGCTGGGCTGACTAGGGAGGAGGAAGTAAGGGAGGGTTAGAGCTGGGCTGACTAGGGAGGAGGAAGTAAGGGAGGGTTAGAGCTGGGCTGACTAGGGAGGAGGAAGTAAGGGAGGGTTAGAGCTGGGTGCCCCCCTTTGTCCGGTCCAGATGGGCATGGTCTGGCTGTAAAGCTTGCCCTGTACCCTGGGTTCTTAGAGATGTCACTCTGAGTCTGGATTAGGCCAATAGGATGACTGACCACTTCTATTGTCTGAGACAGACACAAAGGGATGGGACTGAGACACCTGGATGAAGTCTGCTGGGATTGCTGTTACACTGCCAGTCGCATGGTCGGTCAGCCTGACCGTGACCTTGAGCACCAGACGGTCGGTTGGTCTGTCTCACTCCTGGAGAGTAGCGTTTAAATACAGTTGATGTCAGAAGTTTACATACACTTAGGTTGGAGTCATTAAAACTCGTTTTCAACCACTCCACACATTTCTTGTTAACAGACTATAGTTTTGACAAGTCGGTTAGGACATCTACTTTGCGCAGGACACAAGTCATTTTTCCAACAATTGTTCACAGACAGATTATTTCACTTATAATTCACTGTATCACAATTCCAGTGGGTCAGAAGTTTACATACACTAAGTTGACTGTGCCTTTAAACAGCTTGGAAAATCCCCAAAATGATGTCATGGCTTTAAAAGCTTCTGATAAGCTAATTGACATCATTTGAGTCAATTGGAGGTGTGCCTGTAGATGTATTTCAAGGCCTACCTTCAAACTCCATGCCTCTTTGCTTGACATCATGGGAAAATCAAAAGAAATCAGACAAGACCTCAGGAAAACAATTGTAGACCTCCACAAGTCTGGTTCATCATTGGGAGCAATTTCCAAATGCCTGAATGTATCACATTCATCTGTTCAAACAATAGTACGCAAGTATAAACACCATGGGACCACATAGCCGTCATACCGCTCAGGAAGGAGACGCGTTCTGTCTCCTAGAGATGAACGTACTTTGGTGTGAAAAGTGCAAATCAATCCCAGAACAACAGCAAAGGACCTTGTGAAGATGCTGAAGGAAACAGGTACAAAAGTATCTATATCCACAGTAAAACGAGTCCTATATCGACATAACCTGAAAAGCCGCTCAGCAAGAAAGAAGCCACTGCTCCAAAACCGCCATAAAAAGCCAGACTACGGTTTGCAACTGCACATGGGGACAAAGATCGTACTTTTTGGAGAAATGTCCTCTGGTCTGATGAAACAAAAATAGAACTGTTTGGCCATAATGACCATTGTTATGTTTGGAGGAAAAAGGGGGAGGGTTGCAAGCCGAAGAACACCATCCCAACCGTGCTGCCGTTTAATTATTATTTACTTTTATTTTCTATTTTTTACTTATCTATTTTTTTACTTATCTAATTTTTACTTGACACTTATTTTTCTTAAAACTTCTTAAAGCATTGTTGGTTAAGGGCTTGTAAGTACATTAAGCATTTCACTATAAGGTTGTTGTATTTGATTTGATTTGATGTATTACTGTTTTACAGCAGACCACCATCCAAAGTCAAAAAACAAGTTCCATTTTAGTCAGCTTAAACTCACAGAACACTCAAATTTCCACCATGCGTCTTTTCAAGTGGTTTATCCTGACTTAAAATGTTCCCATAAATAAAAGAGAGAAGCTTGTGCTGGGAGTGTGATGAAACAGGTAGGAGCCGGGAGAGACAAGCACGTACATCATTGACTGAAGCTGCTGTTGTTGGCGGAGGAAGGGAGAGGCTGAATAATTTGGGGGGAGGTCAGGGGGGAGAGAGTGTGAACTCGGCCCGAGGGTTGCCATGGCCCCAGTCTACCCTAAGGTGTTCCCACACACACACTCGCATACACAAAAGCTTTCACACACACACGCCACTGCAAACACCTACACACACACCGCCCACAGAAAGCACGACTCTCCTTATGTTCAAGGGAAAGGGTCATGAAAAATAGATCAGGTGCTACAGCATGTCTGTAAAAGAGAGAGATGTGAGGACAGTGCAGACATTGGAGAGAGGGATAAGATATATTAATCTGGAGCTGGGCCAACAGACAACTGAGCTGAGAGAGGGAACATCTCTCTCTCTCTCTCTCTCTCTGATGGGTTGGAGGGTCAGGCAGGCTGGCAGAGTGGTAAGCGGTGACACTCTGAAGTTTAGCCATGGGATATATACTGCACTTCAGTCCCAGAGGTTAAAGCAGGGTGTCCCATCCATGACCCTGGGGGCAGGAGCTAGCTAGAGGGTTGGCTGGATCTGACTGATGTTCAGCAACTTCGCTTAGCAACTATATTTAACATGGCTTTTCATACTGCATTTTCCTATCCTTAACCCTGGGTTAACATTTTAA
>NC_056433.1:78358348-78390848 GCF_018296145.1 Oncorhynchus tshawytscha | reverse complement strand
TTTCTCTGTTCCATCATTTATCCTGCCATGGTTTATCCTGTTCCATCATTTATCCTGCCATGGTTTATCCTGTTCCATCATTTATCCTGCCATGGTTTATCCAGCCATTTACCCTGCCATGGTTTATCCAGCCATTTACCCTGCCATGGTTTATCCAGCCATTTTGTCCTGCCATGGTTTATCCAGCCATTTATCCTGCCATGGTTTATCCAGCCATTTACCCTGCCATGGTTTATCCTGCCATGGTTTATCCTGCCATGGTTTATCCTGCCATGGTTTACCTGCCATGGTTTATCCAGCCATTTACCCTGCCATGGTTTATCCAGCCATTTTATCCTGCCATGGTTTATCCTGCCATGGTTTATCCTGCCATGGTTTATCCTGCCATGGTTTGTCCTGCCATGGTTTATCCAGCCATTTTATCCTGCCATGGTTTATCCTGCCATGGTTTATCCTGCCATGGTTTATCCTGCCATGGTTTATCCTGCCATTTTATCCTGCCATGATTTATCCAGCCATTTTATCCTGCCATGGTTTATCCTGCCATGGTTTATCCTGCCATGATTTATCCTGCCATTTTATCCTGCCATGGTTTATCCTGCCATGGTTTATCCAGCCATTTTACCCTGCCATGGTTTATCCTGTCATGGTTTATCCTGCCATGGTTTATCCTGTCATTATCCTGCCATGGTTTATCCTGCCATGGTTTATCCTGCCATGGTTTACCCTGCCATGGTTTATCCTGTCATTATCCTGCCATGGTTTATCCTGCCATGGTTTATCCTGCCATGGTTTATCCTGCCATGGTTTATCCTGCTATACGTTTTGAATCCGGTGTCGTTTTGGTTATCAGTTCATAAACCATGTGCCATGGAATCAGTACATTGAAAATCTCTTCCCAACTATTTTGCAATCTGTATGGCACAGCTGTCAACTTGTATTTTCAAGTGGATTAAACTGAAATTGCAGCCAACTTTCTATGGCTTGTTTTAAAAATAGCGATAGATTGGAGATGATTTCATTGTCAAAAAAACCGAAAGTGAGAGGTTGGAATTTGAATAAAGGGGAAAAGGCCAATCTTGAACACGGGGTGAGCCATTCTTACTCGTCTGCTAGTGAACCAGTTTGGATATAAGTATAGGTTTTGCATGACTGAAGCCTTTAGTGAGAGGTCTAATGCTTTAATATTTAATAATGTCTGCCCTCCAAATTCATATACATGACATCAAAATCAAATCAAATCAAATCAAATTTTATTTGTCACATACACATGGTTAGCAGATGTTAATGTGAGTGTAGCGAAATGCTTGTGCTTCTAGTTCCGACAATGCAGTAATAACCAACAAGTAATCTAACTAACAATTCCAAAACTACTGTCTTATACACAGTGTAAGGGGATAAAGAATATGTACATAAGGATATATGAATGAGTGATGGTACAGAGCAGCATAGGCAAGATACAGTAGATGGTATCAGTATATACATATGAGATGAGTATGTAAACCAGTATAGTTAAAGTGGCTATGATACATGAGATGAGTATGTAAACCAAGTGAATAATGCATTATATAAGTAGCATTGTTTAAAGTGGCTAGTGATACATGTATTACATAAGGATGCAGTCGATGATATGGAGTACAGTATATACGTATACATATGAGATGAATAATGTAGGGTAAGTAACATTATATAGGGTAGCATTGTTTAAAGTGGCTAGTGATATATTTACATCATTTCCCATCAATTCCCATTATTAAAGTGGCTGGAGTTGAGTCAGTGTCAGTGTCAGTGTGTTGGCAGCAGCCACTCAATGTTAGTGGTGGCTGTTTAACAGTCTGATGGCCTTGAGATAGAAGCTGTTTTTCAGTCTCTCGGTCCCAGCTTTGATGCACCTGTACTGACCTCGCCTTCTGGATGATAGCGGGGTGAACAGGCAGTGGCTCGGGTGGTTGATGTCCTTGATGATCTTTATGGCCTTCCTGTAACATCGGGTGGTGTAGGTGTCCTGGAGGGCAGGTAGTTTGCCCCCGGTGATGCGTTGTGCAGACCTCACTACCCTCTGGAGAGCCTTACGGTTGAGGGCGGAGCAGTTGCCGTACCAGGCGGTGATACAGCCCGCCAGGATGCTCTCGATTGTGCATCTGTAGAAGTTTGAGAGTGCTTTTGGTGACAAGCCGAATTTCTTCAGCCTCCTGAGGTTGAAGAGGCGCTGCTGCGCCTTCTTCACGATGCTGTCTGTGTGAGTGGACCAATTCAGTTTGTCTGTGATGTGTATGCCGAGGAACTTAAAACTTGCTACCCTCTCCACTACTGTTCCATCGATGTGGATAGGGGGGTGTTCCCTCTGCTGTTTCCTGAAGTCCACAATCATCTCCTTAGTTTTGTTGACGTTGAGTGTGAGGTTATTTTCCTGACACCACACTCCGAGGGCCCTCACCTCCTCCCTGTAGGCCGTCTCGTCGTTGTTGGTAATCAAGCCTACCACTGTTGTGTCGTCCGCAAACTTGATGATTGAGTTGGAGGCGTGCCATGACATAAATAGGCCAGTAATTTAATTCTCTAGAGGAAAGTATTCAGACCCCTTCCCTTTTCCACATTTTGTAACATTTCAGCCTTATTCTAAAATGGATCAAATAAAAAAATCCTGATGAATCTAAACACAATACCCCATAATGACAAAGCAAAAACAGGTTTTTAGAGAAACAGAAATACCTTATTTACATAAGTATTCAGACCCTTTGCTATGAGACTCGAAATTGAGCTCAGGTGCATCGTGTTTCCATTGATCATCCTTGAGATGGTTCTACAACTTTATTGGAGTTCACCTGTGGTGAATTCAATTAATTGGACATGATTTGGAAAGGCACACACCTGTCTATATTAGGTCCCAAAGTTTACAGTGCATGTCAGAGCAAAAACCAAGCCATGAGGTCAAAGGAACTGTCCGTAGAGCTCCGAGATAGGATTGGGATTGAGGCACAGATCTAGGGGAGGGTACCAAAACATTTCTGCAGCATCAAATTATTTGATGCAGATGATGATGTGCAAGTAGTAGAAAGACATCATCATCTGCATCAAATAGCTTGATGCTGCAGACATGTTTTGGTACCCTTCCCCAGATCATCATCTGCACATCATCATCTGCACATCTATCACTCCAGTGTTCATTTTCTAAATTGTAATTACTTCGCAACTATCTATGGCCTAGTTATTGCCTTACCTCCTTACTCCATTTGCTCACACTGTATATATATTTTTCTATTGTGTTATTGACTGTGCTTTTGTTTATCCCACATGTAACTCTGTGTTGTTTTTTTGTCGCACTCTTTTGCTTTATCTTGGCCAGGTCGCAGGTGTAAATGAGAACTTGTTCTCAACTGGCCTACCTGGTTAAATATAAAAATAATATTTTAAAAAAGGTCCCCAAGAACACAGTGGCCTCCATCATTCTTAAATAGAAGAAGTTTGGAAACATCAAGACACTTCCTAGAGCTGGCCGCCCGGCCAAACTGAGCAATCAGGGAGGTGACCAAGAACCCAGTGGTCACTCTGACATAGTTCTAGGGTTCCTCTTTAGAGATGGGAGAACCTTCCAGAAGGACAATCATCTCTGCAGCACTCCACCAATCAGGCCTCTATGGTAGAGTGGCCAGATGGAAGCCATTCCTCAGTAAAAGGCGCTTGGAGTTTGCCCAAAGGCACTTAAAGAACTCTCAGACCATGACAAACAAGATTCTACGGTATGATGAAACCAAGATTTGGCCTGAATGCCAAGCGTCAAGTCTAGAGGAAACCTGGCACCATCCCTAAGGTGAAGCATGGTGGTGGCAGCATCATGCTGTGGGGATGTTTTTCAGTGGCAGGGACTGGGAGACTAGTCAGGTTTGAGGGAAAGATGAACAGAGCAAAGTACAGAGAGATCCTTGATGAAAATCTTCAGAGTTCTCAGGACCTCAGACTGGGGTGAAAGTTCACCTTCCAACAGGACAACAACCCTAAGCACACAGCGAAGACAACGCAGGAGTGGCTTCGGGACAATTCTCTAAATTACCTTGATTGGCCCAGCCAGAGCCGGACTTGAACCCGATCGCACATCTTTGGAAAGCCTGAAAATAGCTGTGCAATGACACTCCCCATCCAACCTGACAGAACTTGAGAGAATCTGCAGAGAAGAATGGGAGAAACTCTCCAAATACAGGTGTGCAAAGCTTGTAGCGTTAAACCCAAGAAGACTTGAGGCTGTAAGATGCTTCAACAAAGTACTGAGTAAAGTGTCTGAATACTTATGTAAATGTGATACTTCCTTTTGACATTTTTTAATGTACATTTGCAAAAATGTCTAAAAAACTCTTTTTGCTTCATTATGGGGTATTGTTATGGGTGTGTGGATTGTTGTTGTTTCTCTAAAATTATTTTATCCTTTTTAGAATAAGGCTGTAACGTAACAAAATGTGGAATATGTCAAGGGGTCTGGATACTTTCCGAATGCACTATATATAAAATGTTTTTGGGATAGAAAATGTGGCATTACCACAATTAACCAATATAAACGCATTGAATAATGTTAATTACATTTCCGAGGGGGTGCAGATATTGTAGGCTAAGGGTTAACTACATTTTGCAGTAGCTTGGTGGTAGTTGAACTCAATTCAAATCTAGGTCGCATTTTCAGTACTTCATTCCTTTTTCAACTACTGAAATTACAGTGGGTGAAAGACACCCCAGTGTTCTCCACAGAGAGAGAGAGAGACAGTTCAACAGAGAGGGAGAGACAGGAGGTTCTGTGAGAGGGTTATTCCAGACAACAAAAAAGTACTGTTATTTTATTGAGAAGACATTCTTATTTACAGCAACAACCTGGGGAATAGTTACAGGGGGGATGAATGAGCCAAGCTGGGGATGATTAGGTTCCATGAGAGACAGATTGGGAATTTAGCCAGAACACCAGGGTTAACATCCCTGCTGTTACAATAAGTGCCATGGGATCTTTAGTGAACACAGAGAGTCAGGACACCCATTTAAAATCCCATCTGAAAGACAGCACCCTACATAGAGCAATGTCCCCAATCACTGCCCTGGGGTACTGGGATAAAAAAAAAATGGACCTGAGGAAAGAGTGCCTCTTACTGGCCCTCCAACACCACCTGGTCTCCCATCCAGGGAGCAAATAGGACCAACCCTGCTTAGCTTCAGAAGCAAGCCAGCAGTGGGATGTATGCTGCTGACATAACCAACCTCTCTCAGCTAATCACAGTAGATAGTGCTCCCCGCCCCATCTCTTCCCAGCTTTATATGATGCTGCCTGCCGTGCCTTCTGTGTTTCTACACTTTAAATAGATATCAAAGGTGACAGACTATGCAATAGTAATGATACATTTATCAATTTCACAACTATCTCAGCCAAGTATTAGGTTCTGTGTCAACGCATAGAAAAGGTTGGTTTTCTGTTCTACCTGATAATGAACTGCACCCACCTGGTATCCCAGGTCTGAATCAGTCCCAGACTAGATGGGAACAATGAAAAAGAGCAGTGGCTTCGAGGTCCAGAGTTGACTTCGAGGGTTCAGAAGGTACTCAAACCATGAAAAGGAATAATCCAGGCAGGGTTATTCGTTTAATTTAATCCATGCTCAAAAGAATACAAAAAGTGACAGTGCAAGGTGCAACAATTATTTATTTTTTAAAGCATACATTTCGGTCTTGTGCCTTCATCGGTGCTGTACAAAGACAGCAAAGACAACAACAAACAACACACCCTGCTGTGCGTGATAAGCCCACAGAATAGAACACAGAGAGATAACAATCTATTGAAACAGTAGATATTATAAATATGGGCCATATTTAAACGTTTTGTTTGTATTTTCCTTATAAGGCTACCATGTACTACTAGCTTTTTGCACAAATGGAATTGTATGCAATAACATAATACATTGAATCCAAATGTTGAGTGTGATTTGTTCACACTTGTTGTTTCAGTGAGATGGGTGTGATATTGGAATATTGGAATATGAATCAAAAGCCGCCGAGCGTTGTGTGTTTATCTTCTGGAATATGGTGCCTTATCATGTGTTCCAGTCAGCTGAGACGTGTGCTGTGAAAGCCTGGGATCCATCTATGTGTGTCTCTGAGCCTCTATGTGTGTGTGCGTGTGTGTGTGCGTGTGTGTTTATCTTCTGGAATATGGTGCCTTATCATGTGTTCCAGTCAGCTGTGTGTGTGTGTGTGTGTGTGTGTGTGTCCATCTATGTGTGTCTCTGAGCCTGTGTGTGTGTGTGTGTGTGTGTGTGTGTGTGTTTATCTTCTGGAATATGGTGCCTTATCATGTGTTCCAGTCAGCTGAGACGTGTGTGTGTGTGTGTGTGTGTGTGTGTTTTATCTTCTGTGTGTGTGTGTGTGTGTGTGTGTGTGTGTGTGTGTGTTTTTTATCTTCTGGAATATGGTGCCTTATCATGTGTTCCAGTCAGCTGAGACGTGTGTGTGTGTGTGTGTGTGTGTGTGTGTGTGTGTTTTATCTTCTGGAATATGGTGCCTTATCATGTGTTCCAGTCAGCTGAGACGTGTGTGTGTGTGTGTGTGTGTGTGTGTGTGTGTGTGTGTGTGTGCCTTATCTTCTGGAATATGGTGCCTTATCATGTGTTCCAGTCAGCTGAGACGTGTGTGTGTGTGTGTGTGTGTGTGTGTGTGTGTGTGTGTTTATCTTCTGGAATATGGTGCCTTATCATGTGTTCCAGTCAGCTGAGACGTGTGCTGTGTGTGTGTGTGTGTGTGTGTGTTTTATCTTCTGTGTGTGTGTGTGTGTGTGTTTATCTTCTGGAATATGGTGCCTTATCATGTGTTCCAGTCAGCTGAGTGTGTCTCTGAGCCTCTATGTGTGTGTGTGTGTGTGTTGTGCGTGTGTGTGTGTGTGTGCGCGCGCGTGTGTGTGTGTGTTTATCTTCTGGAATATGGTGCCTTATCATGTGTTCCAGTCAGCTGAAGCCTGGGATCCATCTATGTGTGTCTCTGAGCCTCTATGTGTGTGTGCGTGAGCCTCTGTGTGTGTGTGTGTGTGTGTGTGCGTGTGTGTGTGCGTGTGCGTGTGCGTGTGTGTGTGTGTGTGTGTGTGTGTGTGTTTGCGTGTGTGCACTGTGCGTGACTGAGTGGGGAATAGATCCGTGGCAGATTTCACACATTTGCAGCTCTCCCCACTTTTTGGCAGAAGATGGATTTGGATTTTGCATTTTTTAAGCTTGCTTTGCCCCTTTTTCCATTTGCAGATCAAAGTGTTGGATGCCTTCTGTCTGCCTGTTCTGTTCCAGCTTGGCTGTCCTCTCCTATCCTCTCCTCACTGCTGATCTGTGCTCTGAATCAATCCTAGGGCGCTGGGGAGATGTTGCCTGACGACTCAAACTGAATTCCTCTCGCTGCTCTATGTTCCCTACACACAAAAGCATGTGGACACCCCTTCAAATTAGTGGATCCGGCTGTTTCAGCCACACCCGTTGCTGACGGGTGTATAAAATCGAGCACACCGCCATGCAATCTCCATAGACAAACATTGGCTGTAGAATGGCCTTACTGAAGAGCTCAGTGACTTTCAACCTGGCACAGTCATAGGATGCCACCTTTCCAGTTTGTCAAATTTCTGCCCTGCTAATGGTGCGCCTGTCAAATGTAAGTGCTGTTATTATGAAGTGGAAATGTATAGGAGTAACAACGGCTCAGCGGTGAAGTGGTAGGCCACACAAGCTCACAGAACGTGACCGCCGAGTGCTGGAACGCGTAGCGTGTAAAAACCAACACTCACTACCAGGTCCCAAACCTGGTGAGTCTACAACAGTAGTGAAACCTTGTGAGTCATCAATATTAGAGATACCTGGTGAGTCATCAATAGTAGAGATACCTGGTGAGTCATCAATAGTAGAGATACCTGGTGAGTCATCAATAGTAGAGATACCTGGTGAGTCATCAATAGTAGAGATACCTGGTGAGTCATCAATAGTAGAGATACCTGGTGAGTCATCAATAGTAGAGATACCTGGTGAGTCATCAATAGTAGAGATACCTGGTGAGTCATCAATAGTAGAGAAACCTGGTGAGTCATCAATAGTAGAGATACCTGTTGAGTCATCAATAGTAGAGATACCTGGTGAGTCATCAATAGTAGAGAAACCTGGTGAGTCATCAATAGTAGAGAAACCTGGTGAGTCATCAATAGTAGAGATACCTGGTGAGTCAGCACTAGTAAAGATACCTGGTGAGGCACCACTAATAGACATACCTGGTGAGGCAGCGCTAGTAGAGATACCCGATGAGTCAACACTAGCAGAGAAACCTGGTGAGTCATCAATAGTAGAGAAACCTGGTGAGTCAGCACTAGCAAAGATACCTGGTGAGTCAGTGTTAGAAACAGCACTAGTAGAGATACCTAGTGACTAGTTAGTCAGCATTAGAAACAGCACTAGTAGAGATACCTAGTGACTAGTGAGTCAGCGTTAGGAACAGCACTAGTAGAGATACCTAGTGACTAGTGAGTCAGCATTAGAAACAGTACTGCAGTCAACAAAACTAAGGAGATGAGTGACTAGTGAGTCAGCATTGTGGACTTCAGGAAACAGCAGAGGGAACACCCCCATCCACATCGATGGAACAGTAGTGGAGAGGGTAGCAAGTTTTAAGTTCCTCGGCATACACATCACAGACAAACTGAATTGGTCCACTCACACAGACAGCATCGTGAGGAAGGCGCAGCAGCGCCTCTTCAACCTCAGGAGGCTGAAGAAATCCGGCTTGTCACCAAAAGCACTCACAAACTTCTACAGATGCACAATCGAGAGCATCCTGGCGGGCTGTATCACCGCCTGGTATGGCAACTGCACCGCCCTCAACCGTAAGGCTCTCCAGAGGGTAGTGAGGTCTGCACAACGCATCACCGGGGGCAAACTACCTGCCCTCCAGGACACCTACACCACCCGATGCTACAGGAAGGCCATAAAGATCATCAAGGACATCAACCACCCGAGCCACTGCCTGTTCACCCCGCTGTCATCCAGAAGGCGAGGTCAGTACAGGTGCATCAAAGCTGGGACCGAGAGACTGAAAAACAGCTTCTATCTCAAGGCCATCAGACTGTTAAACAGCCACCACTAACATTGAGTGGCTACTGCCAACACACTGTCAATGACACTGACTCTACTCCAGCCACTTTAATAATGGGAATTGATGGGAAATGATGTAAATATATCACTAGCCACTTTAAACAATGCTACCTTATATAATGTTACTTACCCTACATTATTCATCTCATATGCATACGTAGATACTGTACTCTATATCATCGACTGCATCCTTATGTAATACATGTATCACTAGCCACTTTAACTATGCCACTTGGTTTACATACTCATCTCATATGTATATACTGTACTCGATATCATCTACCGTATCTTGCCTATGCTGCTCTGTACCATCACTCATTCATATATCCTTATGTACATATTCTTTATCCCCTTACACTGTGTATAAGACAGTAGTTTTTTTGGGGGGGGAATTGTTAGTTAGATTACTTGTTCGTTATTACTGCATTGTCAGAATTAGAAGCACAAGCATTTCGCTACACGCGCATTAACATCTGCTAACCATGTGTATGTGACAAATAAAATTTGATTTGATTTGATTTGATTCGATTTGATTTGATTTGTTAGGAACAGTACTAGTAGAGATACCTAGTGAGTCAGTGTTAGAAACAGCACTAGTAGAGATACCTAGTGAGTCAGTGTTAGAAACAGCACTAGTAGAGATACCAAGTGAGTAGTGAGTCAGTGTTAGAAACAGTACTAGTAGAGATACCTAGTGAGTCAGTGTTAGAAACAGTACTAGTAGAGATACCTAGTGAGTCAGTGTTAGAAACAGTACTAGTAGAGAAACCTAGTGAGTCAGTGTTAGAAACAGCACTAGTAGAGATACCTAGTGAGTCAGTGTTAGAAACAGTACTAGTAGAGAAACCTAGTGAGTCAGTGTTAGAAACAGCACTAGTAGAGATACCTAGTGAGTCAGTGTTAGAAACAGTACTAGTAGAGATACCTAGTGAGTCAGTGTTAGAAACAGCACTAGTAGAGATACCTAGTGAGTCAGTGTTAGAAACAGCACTAGTAGAGAGTACAGTGTTAGAAACAGTACTAGTAGAGATGAGTCAGTGTTAGAAACAGTACTAGTAGAGATACCTAGTGAGTCAGTGTTAGAAACAGCACTAGTAGAGATACCTAGTGAGTAGTGAGTCAGCGTTAGAAACAGTACTAGTAGAGATACCTAGTGAGTCAGTGTTAGAAACAGCACTAGTAGAGATACCTAGTGATTCAGTGTTAGAAACAGCACTAGTAGAGATACCTAGTGAGTCAGCGTTAGAAACAGTACTAGTAGAGAAACATAGTGAGTCAGTGTTAGAAACAGTACTAGTAGAGATACCTAGTGAGTCAGTGTTAGAAACAGTACTAGTAGAGATACCTAGTGATTCAGTGTTAGAAACAGCACTAGTAGAGATACCTAGTGAGTAGTGAGTCAGCGTTAGAAACAGTACTAGTAGAGATACCTAGTGAGTCAGTGTTAGAAACAGCACTAGTAGAGATACCTAGTGAGTAGTGAGTCAGCGTTAGAAACAGTACTAGTAGAGATACCTAGTGAGTCAGTGTTAGAAACAGTACTAGTAGAGATACCTAGTGAGTCAGTGTTAGAAACAGCACTAGTAGAGATACCTAGTGAGTAGTGAGTCAGCGTTAGAAACAGTACTAGTAGAGAAACCTAGTAAGTCAGTGTTAGAAACAGTACTAGTAGAGATACCTAGTGAGTCAGTGTTAGAAACAGCACTAGTAGAGAAACCTAGTGAGTCAGCATTAGAAACAGCACTAGTAGAGATACCTAGTGAGTAGTGAGTCAGCATTAGAAAGAGTACTAGTAGAGATACCTAGTGAGTCAGTGTTAGAAACAGTACTAGTAGAGAAACCTAGTGAGTCAGTGTTAGAAACAGCACTAGTAGAGATACCTAGTTAGTCAGTGTTAGAAACAGTACTAGTAGAGAAACCTAGTGAGTCAGTGTTAGAAACAGCACTAGTAGAGATACCTAGTGAGTCAGTGTTAGAAACAGTACTAGTAGAGATACCTAGTGAGTCAGCGTTAGAAACAGTACTAGTAGAGAAACCTAGTGAGTCAGTGTTAGAAACAGTACTAGTAGAGAAACCTAGTGAGTCAGTGTTAGAAACAGCACTAGTAGAGATACCTAGTGAGTCAGTGTTAGAAACAGCACTAGTAGAGATACCTAGTGAGTCAGTGTTAGAAACAGTACTAGTAGAGATACCTAGTGAGTCAGTGTTAGAAACAGTACTAGTAGAGATACCTAGTGAGTCAGCGTTAGAAACAGTACTAGTAGAGAAACCTAGTGAGTCAGTCTTAGAAACAGTACTAGTAGAGAAACCTAGTGAGTCAGTGTTAGAAACAGCACTAGTAGAGATACCTAGTGAGTAGTGAGTCAGTGTTAGAAACAGTACTAGTAGAGATACCGAGTGAGTAGTGAGTCAGCGTTAGAAACAGTACTACTAGAGATACCTAGTGAGTCAGCGTTAGAAACAGTACTAGTAGAGAAACCTAGTGAGTCAGTGTTAGAAACAGTACTAGTAGAGAAACCTAGTGAGTCAGCGTTAGAAACAGCACTAGTAGAGATACCTAGTGAGTCAGTGTTAGAAACAGCACTTGTAGAAAAACCTTGTGAGTCAGTGTTAGAAACAGCACTAGTAGAGAAACCTAGTGAGTCAGTATTAGAAACAGCACTAGTAGAGATACCTAGTGAGTCAGCGTTAGAAACAGCACTAGTGAGTCAGTGAGTCAGTGTTAGAAACAGCACTAGTAGAGAAACCTAGTGAGTCAGCGTTAGAAACAGCACTAGTAGAGATACCTAGTGAGTCAGCGTTAGAAACAGCACTAGTAGAGATACCTAGTGAGTCAGTGTTAGAAACAGCACTAGTAGAGATACCTAGTGAGTCAGCGTGTTAGAAACAGCACAGTAGAAACAGTACTAGTAGAGAACCTAGTGAGTCAGTGTTAGAAACAGCACTAGTAGAGATACCTAGTGAGTCAGCGTTAGAAACAGCACTAGTAGAGATACCTAGTGAGTCAGCGTTAGAAACAGTACTAGTAGAGATACCTAGTGAGTCAGCGTTAGAAACAGTACTAGTAGAGAAACCTAGTGAGTCAGTGTTAGAAACAGCACTAGTAGAGATACCTAGTGAGTCAGCGTTAGAAACAGTACTAGTAGAGATACCTAGTGAGTCAGCGTTAGAAACAGTACTAGTAGAGAAACCTAGTGAGTCAGTGTTAGAAACAGCACTAGTAGAGATACCTAGTGAGTCAGTGTTAGAAACAGCACTAGTAGAGATACCTAGTGAGTCAGTGTTAGAAACAGCACTAGTAGAGATACCTAGTGAGTCAGTGTTAGAAACAGCACTAGTAGAGAAACCTAGTGAGTCAGTGTTAGAAACAGTAGAGATACTAGTAGAGAAACCTAGTGAGTCAGCGTTAGAAATAGCACTAGTAGAGATACCTAGTGAGTCAGCGTTAGAAATAGCACTAGTAGAGATACCTAGTGAGTCAGTGTTAGAAACAGCACTAGTAGAGATACCTAGTGAGTCAGCGTTAGCTGGTACTACCGCACCTCCCTCCCACCCTCCCCCTCCCTCCCTCCTC
The DNA here is from genome assembly GCF_018296145.1 of Oncorhynchus tshawytscha. Taxonomy (NCBI): domain Eukaryota; kingdom Metazoa; phylum Chordata; class Actinopteri; order Salmoniformes; family Salmonidae; genus Oncorhynchus; species Oncorhynchus tshawytscha. The sequence continues at coordinate 78,378,137 of NC_056433.1, read as the reverse complement.
TGTCATCACTGTATACCAGGGCCTCAACAGATCTTAAACACACCAGGCCATGGTGGGCAGGGGTCTCCTTTGTCTGTTATTTAAAGGTGTGGGCAGAGACTGTCTGAATGTTTTGTAGAAGGATTCAAGTATGTCTTATTGTCTTACTTGTGCTTGAGTCACTTCACAAAAAACTAGCCACTCAACACAGTTGTTCCCTGTGCTTGATAATGTTGGCTGAGTTTTTCCCCACAACTCTGGTTCCGGTTTGCTGTTTCTATTGACTGTCCATAAGTTCCCGGCACTGTAGTGTCACTGACAGTACTGTATGTTGTCCAAGCAGCACTCTGAGGCTGTTGGCTGTGAAACAGGACACTTTGAGTAAATCAACGCCCTCGCCTCGCGGACAGAGAGGAAAATAGACATGGAGATGACACGTCTCATTCCTGCCTGACCACAGGGCCACCGAGCTCAGCTCTTTGGGTCTCTGTCCACTAGGCTTGTAGATGAAGCCTATAGTACAGCTGAACTCACTCACTCCTACCTAATGGCCCAGTGTCCTAATCAGATGCCATGGAAGGAGCTGTACTATCAACACCACCACTCCGACCATCAATATCTGTGTTAACCCATCTGTCCTTGACATGCTGCTCAAGTATACTCATATCTCTCCACTACTTATGCTTAGCCAGAACAGCTAGCCAGTATACAAAGGGATAGATGGTATAAACTGTAACCTGAACATATCATAAACTGTGAATGACTCTCTCTGTGTGATGTTGAGACACTGGGGTTGAATGGGGACATACCACTGTGTGCCAATAGGCCTGGTGGAGTACGATAATGTGTGAGTGGGTGAATATGAGTGACACACACAGGCACACATGCACTAGGCCAGAGATGATGTGTGTGAGGAATGAGGTGCTGAGGTTTAGAGGATCCAGTGAGGTCTGAGGGTGAGGAGGACTGGAGCCAGGACAGGCCAGGACAGGGCAGGACAGCACAGTACTGGAGCCAGGACAGGACTGGACAGGACAGGGAAGGACAGGACTGGAGCCAGGACATGACTGGACTGGACAGGACAGGACTGGAGCCAGGACAGGGCAGGACTGGACAGGACTGTACAGGACAGGGCAGGACTGGACAGGGCAGGACAGCACAGTACTGGAACCAGGACAGGACTGGAGCCAGGACAGCACGGTACTGGACAGGGCAGGACAGCACAGCACTGGACAGGACCGGACTGGAGCCAGGACAGGGAAGGACTGGACAGGACAGCATAGTACTGGACAGGGCAGGACAGCACAGTACTGGACAGGACAGGACAGCATAGTACTAGACAGGACAGGACAGGACAGCACAGTACTGGACAGGGCAGGACAGCACAGTACTGGAGCCAGGACAGGGCAGGACTGGACATGACAGGACAGCACAGCACAGTACTGGACAGGACAGGACAGCACAGTACTGGACAGGACAACATAGTACTGGACACGACAGGACAGCATAGTACTGGACAGGGCAGGACAGCACAAGACTGGACAGGGCAGGACAGAGCAGGACAGCACAAGTCTGGACAAGGCAGGACAGCACAAGACTGGACAGGGCAGGACAGGATAGCATAGGACTGGACAGAAAAGGACTGAACAGAGCAGGACATTGCAGGACAGGGCGGGCAGGACTTGACAGCACAGGGCAGGACAGGATAGCATAGGACTGGACAGAAAAGGACTGAACAGAGCAGGACATTGTAGGACAGGACGGGGCAGGACAGGGCAGGACATTGCAGGACTGGACAGGGTAGGAACACACAACACACCACAGACCAGCCCTGCCCAGTACCAGCCCATTACCAGTCCAGCCCAGTAGCAGTCCACCCCAGCCCAGTACCAGCCCACACCAGCCCATTACCAGCCCACACCAGCCCAGTACTAGCCCACCCCAGCCCAGTACCAACCCACTCCAGCCCAGTACCAGCCTAGCCCAGTAGCAGCCCACCCCAGCACCATCTCAGTACCAGCCCAGTACCAGCCCCAGCCCAGTATCAGCCCAGCCCAGTACCAGCTAACCCCAGTACCAGCCCAGTACCAGCTCAGCCTAGTACCACCCCAGCCCACCCCAGCCCAGTACCAGGACAATAAACAGCCAAAATAACATCGGACAGCCACACAGTGTCAACTGGCAAGAGAGAAAGGAAGAAGGGAGATGGAGAGATAAAGGGAGGAAGATAAAGAGGGAGATAAAGAAGAGGACGCAAGAAAAAATGAGAAACCGAGGGAGATAGCAACAGAGGGTATGAGACATGGGGAGCTGGATCTCTGCTCTGTCATAAGAGGCCTGACTCCAACAACACAGGACTGCTGCTGCTCTGCTAGGAGGTGACATCATCGCTGGAGAAAGGGAGGGAGGGATGCTTTACCTCCACTGAGTGGAAGAGAGCAGGTGGAGAGGATGACAGGAAATGGTGGGGACAGAGGGTAAATGTACAAACTGCAGCAGACTGGAATGGAACAGAGTATACAGCGTTACTAAGTGTGGATTTGGGGAAGAACTAGTCTACCTGGCACATAATTATGTCATCATTGAGGGCAAGGAGCTGATGGCATGTTTATGTTTCTGTGCATATCAATATCACCCCAGTAGTGTTACTCTACCTACAGACACAATATCACCCCAGTAGTGTTACTCTACCTACAGACACAATATCACCCCAGTAGTGTTACTCTACCTACTGACACAATATCACCCCAGTAGTGTTACTCTACCTACTGACACAATATCACCCCAGTAGTGTTACTCTACCTACTGACACAATATCACCCCAGTAGTGTTACTCTACCTACTGACACAATATCACCCCAGTAGTGTTACTCTACCTACTGACACAATATCACCCCAGTAGTGTTACTCTACCTACTGACACAATATCACCCCAGTAGTGTTACTCTACCTACTGACACAACATCACCCAGTAGTGTTACTCCACCTACTGGCACAATATCACCCCAGTAGTGTTACTCTACCTACTGACACAACATCACCCAGTAGTGTTACTCCACCTACTGACACATTATCACCCCCGTACAGTGCTACTCTACCTACTGACACAATATCACCCCAGTAGTGTTACTCCACCTACTGACACAATATCACTCCAGTAGTGTTACTCCACCTACTGACACAATATCACCCCAGTAGTGTTACACCACCTACTGACACAATATCACCCCAGTAGTGTTACTCCACCTACTGACACAATATCACCCAGTAGTGTCACTCTACCTACTGACACAATATCACCCCAGTAGTGTTACTCCACCTACTGACACAATATCACCCAGTAGTGTCACTCTACCTACTGACACAATATCACCCCAGTAGTGTTACTCTACCTACTGACACAATATCATCCCAGTACAGTACTAGTCTACTGATACAACACAATATCACCCCTGTACAGTACAGTACTAGTCTACTGATACAACACAATATCATCCCAGTACAGTATTAGTCTACTGATACAATACAATATCACCCCAGTACAGTACTAGTCTACTGATACAACACAACATCATCCCAGTACAGTATTAGTCTACTGATACAACACAACATCACCCCAGTACAGTACTAGTCTACTGATACAACACAACATCACCCCAGTACAGTACTAGTCTACTGATACAATACAATATCATCCCAGTACAGTACTAGTCTACTGATACAACACAACATCACCCCAGTACAGTACTAGTCTACTGATACAACACAACATCACCCCAGTACAGTACTAGTCTACTGATACAATACAACATCATCCCAGTACAGTATTAGTCTACCTACTGATACAACACAACATCACCCCAGTACAGTACTAGTCTACTGATACAATACAATATCATCCCAGTACAGTACTAGTCTACTGATACAATACAATATCATCCCAGTACAGTACTAGTCTACTGATACAATACAATATCATCCCAGTACAGTACTAGTCTACTGATACAACACAACATCATCCCAGTACAGTATTAGTCTACTGATACAATACAATATCATCCCAGTACAGTACTAGTCTACTGATACAACACAACATCACCCCAGTACAGTACTAGTCTACTGATACAACACAACATCACCCCAGTACAGTACTAGTCTACTGATACAACACAACATCACCCCAGTACAGTACCTAGTCCGCCCACTGTTTCACCAGGCAGCAACACATGAGACTGAGATGAGCACTAGGATTGTGAACCCAGCTTTCCAGTCTAATGACAATGTAATAGCGCTAATAGGAGTTCATGACAGGAGAGAGGGATGACTAGAAGAGCCTCTCACGTCTCTGTCCAGGATGACTGAGGCATTATACCGCTGAACAAATAGACAAACAAACCGACAATGCCACCGAGAGACCAGGCATCGCATCATTCCCTTCCCGGGGTGGGTAGGCTTTAATGGCGTTTCTTCCTCAGAAGGAAGGAAAGAAGTCGTAGCTCGCTTGGTGACAAACCGCTGTTCCCTTGTCTGTTTATTAATCACACAGCTTAAGTTAAATGACTGTCATAAAACCAAAGGTGTATGGTAGCTAGGTTGTTAGCTAGGTAGATAGGTAGCTAGGTAGGTAGCTAAGTTGGTAGCTAGTTAGGTAGTTAGGTAGGTAGGTAGGTAGGTAGGTAGGTAGGTAGGTAGCTAGGTAGGTAGGTAGGTAGCTAGTTAGGTTGCTAGGTAGGTAGTTAGCTAGGTAGTTAGCTAGCTAGCTAGGTAGTTGGGTAGGTAGGTAGCTAGTTAGGTAGCTAGGTAGGTTGTTAGCTAAGTAGTTAGCTTGCTAGGTAGCTAGGTAGGGAGTTAGCTAGGTAGGTAGCTAGTTAGGTAGCTAGGTAGATAGGTAGGTAGGTAGTTAGCTAGGTAGGTAGGTTGTTAGCTAAGTAGTTAGCTAGCTAGGTAGATAGATAGGTAGGTAGTTAGCTAGGTAGTTAGCTAGGTAGCTAGGTAGGGAGCTATTTAGGTAGCTAGGTAGAGAGTTAGCTAGGTAGGTAGCTAGTTAATATGGCGGTACAGTGGTCAGTGTATGAGCTTAGGCAGCAGAAGAGCCCCTAGGCGAGCACTCCCCAGCTCACTGTAAAACCAATGCTGGGCTCTAATAGGTTATCGACGAGTGCATACGGCATACGGTGACATCACCCAGAGCCAATGAGAGGAGAGGAAGAGAGGAGCGTTTTTTAATTTGTGCTTTGCTGATCTCAGCGGCTCTTGTCATGGAGGTAGGGAGGGGAAAAGGGATGGTGATGAATGAGTGAATGAAAAAGAGAGAGAGAGTCGATGAAGAGGCAGAGAAGGTGGGGAGAAGGGGTGAAGTGTGCAGTCTCTCTGTGTCTTCATTGGGCATACAGGGTGTGACTCTGTTCCTAGGCATCATCCAGGCAGGGCAGGGTCTAGATGTGGAGGTTCGGGAGATTTGGTAAAACTACAGATCCCAGTACCTGGGTTCATTCTGAACAACAACAGGTGGCTGTGTGTGCAAGTATGATTAGTGCATGTATGTGTGTGTGTGTATGTTTGCTGGTTTGTGTTTGTGTGTATATGTGTGTGTGTGTGTGTGTGTGTGTATGAGTCATCCTCTCCAAAACTGTGTTCCCACTCTATGCCAGTGAAGTTGGCGGCTGGATGACTACATCATGCATGTAATCAGTGTGGTTCATATACCAGTGCTGTTACCGTACGGTGCAGCTAAAACAACGACCCGTGTGGGCATCACTGAAGCAACAGCTAAAACAACGACCCGTGTGGGCATCACTGAAGCAACAGCTAAAAACGGCTAGCTGTCACCATGGCAACTCCCGTGCCATTTACCAATCTGCAGTCTGCTCGATGAGGTAATGGTTCTAGACAGGTTTCTGTGGCTGCTTGACTGGGTGAGCCTTCCGACACACAGACACACACACACAGACACACAGACACAGACATACACATACACACACACACACACACACACACACACACACACACACACACACACACACACACACACACACACACACACACACACACACACACACTTTCCACCTATTCTCTCTGTTTTATCGGTTTAATTTGTTCTGTGTCTTCCTCTCCCTACTGGGATCATCAGAGGTGTGCGTCCTTCGCGTTGTGACAGGCAGCCCTGAACTGTCCATGTATGTATTCATGTATAAGAGCCGTGTGTCAACCCATTTCTGTACGTCTTTCCTCTCCCAGGTCTACTCCTATGGGGACATATGACCTGTCCGTGTATGCTAGCTCGCCTTGCTCTTTCCATGCACGTAATGTACACGTAACTGCCAAAATAATGGAAACACTTGATTTAATACGGGGTCTGGTGTGGGGTGCATTTTTCTGGCATGGTTCAGGTCCACTCAACCCCTTAGAGGGCAAGATAAACGCCAGTAAATACACAGCCCTTCTGAGTGATCACCTTCAACCTATGGTGAATCATTTATACCCTGATGAGAGTGGATGACAGTGCCCAAATCCACAGGGCACGAGTGGTCACTGAATGGTTTGATGAGCATGAAAATGTTAATCATATGCCATGGCCATCTCAGTCAGCGCCGGTGAGCATTTTCCACCACCATCAACAAAACACCAAATTATGGAATTTCTTGTGGAATAATGGTGCCACAACCCTCCAATAGAGTTCCAATTCCATTTGCAGAATCTATGCCAGGCGCATTGAAGCTGGTGCCTCAAAGTCCTATTAAGGGACTTTATGTTGGTGTTTCCTTTATCTCGGCAGTTACTTGCATGTACATAAACTCAGCAAAAAAAGAAACGTCCCTTTTTCAGGACCCTGTCTTTCAAAGATAATTAGTAAAAATCCAAATATCTTCCCAGATCTTCATTGTAAAGAGTTTAAACACTGTTTCCCATGCTTGTTCAATTAACCATAAACAATTAATGAACAAGCACCTGTGGAACGGTTATTAAGACACTAACAGCTTACAGACGGTAGGCAATTAAGGTCACAGTTATGAAAACTTAGGACACTAAAGAGGCCTTTCTACTGACTCTGAAAAACACCAAAAGAAAGATGCCCAGGGTCCCTGCTCCTCTGCGTGAACGTGCCTTAGGCATGCTGCAAGGAGGCATGAGGACTGCAGATGTGGCCAGGGCAATAAATTGCAATGTCCGTACTGTGAGATGCCTAAGACTGCGTTACAGGGAGACAGGATGGACAGCTGATCGTCCTCGCAGTGGCAGACCATGTGTAATAACACCTTCACAGGATCGGTACATCCGAACATCACACCTGCGGGACAGGTACAGGATGGCAACAACAATTGCCCGAGTTACACCAGGAACGCACAATCCCTTCATCAGTGCTCCGACTGTCCGCAATAGGCTGAGAGAGGCTGGACTGAGGGCTTGTAGGCCTGTTGTAAGGCAGGTCCTCACCAGACATCACCGGCAACAATGCCGCCTATGGGCACAAACCCACCGTCGCTAGACCAGACAGGACTGGCAAAAAGTGTTCTTCACTGACAAGTCGCGGTTTTGTCTCAACAGGGGTGATGGTCGGATTTGAGTTTATCGTTGAAGGAATGAGCATTACACTGAGGTCTCTACTCTGGAGCGGGATCAATTTGGAGGAAGAGGGTCCGTCATGGTCTGGGGTGGTGTGTCACAGCTTCATCGGACAGATCTTGTTGTCATTGAAGGCAATCTCAACACTATGCGTTAAGGGAAGACAACCTCCTCCCTCACGTGGTGCCCTTCCTGCAGGCTCATCCTGACATGACCCTCCAGTATGACAAAGACACTAGCCATACCGCTTGTTCTGTGCGTGATTTCCTGCAAGACAGGAATGTCAGTGTTCTTGGCCAGCAAAGAGCCCGGATCTCAATCCCATTGAGCACGTCTGGAGGGTGAGGGCTAGGGCAATTCCCCCCAGAAATGTCTGGGAACTTGCAGGTGCTTTGGTGGAAGAGTGGGGTAACATCTTACAGCAAGAACTGGCAAATCTGGTGCAGTCCATGAGGAGGAGATGCACTGCAGAACGTAATGCAGCTGGTGGCCACACCAGATAATGACTGTTACTTTTGTTGAACTGTTGTTGAATCTTGATATTTTCATTCAAATATTTACACAAGTTCAGTTTGCTACATAAACCCTTTCAAACTTTTTCAGCTAGTTGGCCGTCAAAATTGCACTGATAAACGATGGGGAAAAGTAGCCTCCTCATCCTTCTGCAGCTTGCCTGCCAACAATGCTTGTCCCAACCAAGCGCCCAAAGCAAATTGGCTAAAGTTGGCTAGCTTGCTAGCTAGCTACTTCCAGACACAAAGGAGAGAACAGCTTACTCTGACCCTTTTACTTGCTCTAGCAAAGCTGGATAGGCTGTTTACATGTTATCCAGAGCGTTTGTGACTAAGTATTACTTTCTTTGCCTACGTTTACTGACATGGTCATATTCAGAGGATGTTGCGCGTTCGTAAATTCATCAGTTATTCTGTGCTCTGGCATCGGAGTAGATAGAGTAGCCAGAGTGAATTTGCGAACGCAAGAGATATGCTTACTGGGTAACAGTTGTTCCAGTTCATGCTAGCTAACCAAATGACACCTGCATCTCTAGCTGTGTATAGTCACCGAAAAAACAATATGAGGGGAAAAAGTTGGTCACTCCACCAATAACATGCCATGACATCCTCCTAGCTAGCTAGCTATCTAGCTAACGTTAAAAACTGTTTTTAGCTTGCTACATAAATTGATACGCTAGCCTATTAGCTACGTTATGACTGACTTGTGATCATTGCCCTTGCTAGTTTGATTGTAATGTCATTCCCAACCTTAGTTACATTCGTTTGTTTTTTGTCCAAAATATCATTGAAACTGAAACAGTGCATCCCGAATGGAGGCAGCATACAATGTACCAGGCCAGCTGTGATTTACAAACTGATAGCAATATGTTTTGGACTACCAAGAAATGTATTGGTGAATTATATTAATCATGCATTGAACTGCATCAATCTATTCTGCCAACTATGCCTTAGTGTTCATCATGGAATGTTGAGGTAAACATATATATAAAACCTGCTGTGTAATGCTGTGTGTTATGTTATACTGTGTTAAACTGTGTAATGTTATACTGTTATACTAGTCCAACGCTATAACCACTAGGCTACCCTGCCGCACCAATAATGTTATAACAATGTGTAATGTTACACTGTTTTATACTGTGTTATACTGTGTAATACTGTGTAATGTTATGTGTTATGCTATACTGTGTAATGCTGTGTAATGTTATGTGTTATGCTATACTGTGTAATACTGTGTAATGTTATGTGTTATGCTATACTGTGTTATGCTGTGTAATGTTATGTGTTATGCTATACTGTGTAATGCTGTGACAGTTCAGGGCTGAGACAGTCCCAGTTAGAGTTCAGGGCTGAGGCAGTCCCAGTTAGAGTTCAGGGCTGAGGCAGTCCCAGTTAGAGTTCAGGGCTGAGGCAGTCCCAGTTAGAGTTCAAGGCTGAGACAGTCCCAGTTAGAGTTCAGGGCTGAGACAGTCCCAGTTAGAGTTCAAGGCTGAGACAGTCCCAGTTAGAGTTCAAGGCTGAGACAGTCCCAGTTAGAGTTCAGGGCTGAGACAGTCCCAGTTAGAGTTCAGGGCTGAGACAGTCCCAGTTAGAGTTCAGGGCTGAGACAGTCCCAGTTAGAGTTCAAGGCTGAGACAGTCCCAGTTGGAGTTCAAGGCTGAGACAGTCCCAGTTAGAGTTCAAGGCTGAGACAGTCCCAGTTAGAGTTCAGGCTGAGACAGTCCCAGTTAGAGTTCAAGGCTGAGACAGTCCCAGTTAGAGTTCAGGGCTGAGACAGTCCCAGTTAGAGTTCAAGGCTGAGACAGTCCCAGTTAGATCATCTTCAGTCCATTTAGTTTCAAGGCTAGAGTCCCAGTTAAGATGAACTCCCAGTGCTTCAAGGCTGAGACAGTCCCAAAGTTCAAGGCTGAGACAGTCCCAGTTATTCTGTCTGCTGAATAGTGCAGAGGCAGATCATCTTCCCATTTAGTTTCAATAGGAGCCAGTGCCTGTACTTCAACACAAACTTTCCCAACTTTCCTTCTGTCTGCTGAATAGACTAAGATCTCCTTGTGTCCTGACATGACAAAAAACTTTCCCAGACTTTCCTTCTGATAAAACACTGTTCAGATCTGGAGTTGTGTCCTGACATGACAAAACACTGTTCAGATTGGAGTTGTGTCCTGACATGATAAAACACTGTTCAGATTGGAGTTGTGTCCTGACATGATAAAACACTGTTCAGATTGGAGTTGTGTCCTGACATGATAAAACACTGTTCAGATTGGAGTTGTGTCCTGACATGATAAAATACTGTTCAGATTGGAGTTGTGTCCTGACATGATAAAATACTGTTCAGATTGGAGTTGTGTCCTGACATGATAAAACACTGTTCAGATTGGAGTTGTGTCCTGACATGACAAAACACTGTTCAGATTGGAGTTACACAGACAGCATGAACACAGGGTTCATGTACCTGTTTCCAGAACTGTGTTATGTAGGATTATATAGGGTTTATGTACCTCTGTTATGGCAGGATTATATAGGGTTTATGTACCTCTGTTATGGCAGAATTATATAGGGTTTATGTACCTCTGTTATGTAGGGTTATATAGGGGTTATGTACCTGTGTTATATAGGGTTATATAGGGATTATGTACCTGTTTTATGTAGGGTGATATAGGGTTTGTGTACCTGTGTTATGTAGGGTGATATAGGGTTTGTGTACCTGTGTTATGTAGGGTGATATAGGGTTTGTGTACCTGTGTTATGTAGGGTATATGTTCCTGTTTTATGAACGATTTTGTAGGGTTTATGTACCTGTGTTATGTAGGGTTATGTAGGGTGTATGTACCTGTGTTATGTAGGGTTATGTAGGGTTTATGTACCTGTGTTATGTAGGGTTATGTAGGGTGTATGTACCTGTGTTATGTAGGGTTATGTAGGGTTTATGTACCTGTGTTATGTAGGGTTGTGTAGTGTGTATGTACCTGTGTTATGTAGGGTTATGTAGGGTTTATGTACCTGTGTTATGTAGGGTTACATGGTGCTGATGTACCTGTGTTATGTAGGGTTATATATGGATTATGTACCTCTCTTATATACGGTTAAGTAGGGTTTATGTACCTGTGTTATGTAGGGTTGTGTAGGGTTTGTGTACCTGTGTTATGTAGGGTTATATAGGGATTATGTACCTCTCTTATATACGGTTAAGTAGGGTTTATGTACCTGTGCCTAGAACCTGTCTCAGTTCTGGGGGTCCGGTGGAGGCTGGGGTGGTCCGGCACAGAGGCTCACTCTCCAGCCCTAGACGAGCAGGGGAGAGAAATGACTGAAATAGCGTGGTGTGATAATTTAAGAATTGTATACAATATAAATTACCAACATGATATTTCCTCTAAATTATGGAAGTGTTTACCTTGTCTCTCCAGAGCTTCTATCAGCCTGTGTAGTGCCACAGGAACCTGGTCAGGCAGAGCACACACCTCTGGGGCTTCCCTTGGCCCCCCAACTGAGCGAGAGAAAGAGAGAGAGAGGGAGAACATTGATCAGGGATGTTACACACATAGACAATGCACACATGCGTGAAATAAGAGAAGTCAACCACATTCCCTTAGTGCTTCCCTTACTGATCCACACTCAACCACAGACCCAAACATGAATGTGTGTGTGAGAGAGCAAAAGAGAGAGAGAGAGAGAGAAAATAAAGAGAGAGAGAATAAATAGAGAGAGAATAAAGAGAGAGAGAGAATAAAGAGATAGATAGAATAAAGAGAGAGAGAATAAAGAGAGAGAGAAAAAAGAGAGAGAATAAAGAGAGAGAGAATAAAGAGAGAGAGAATAAAGATAGAGAGAATAAAGAGAGAGAGAAAAAAGAGAGAGAATAAAGAGAGAGAATAAAGAGAGAGAGAATAAAGATAGAGAATAAAGAGAGAGAATAAAGATAGAGAGATAGGAATAGAGAGAGAATAAAGATAGAGAATAAAGAGAGAGAGAATAAAGAGAGAGAGAAAAAAGATCGAGAGAATAAAGAGAGAGAGAGAATAAAGATAGAGAGAATAAAGAGAGAGAGAAAAAAGATCGAGAGAATAAAGAGAGAGAGAGAATAAAGATAGAGAGAATAAAGAGAGAGAGAATAAAGAGAGAGAGAGAATAAAGATAGAGAGAATAAAGAGAGAGAATAAAGAGAGAGAGAATAAAGAGAGAGAATAAAGATAGAGAATAAAGAGAGAGAATAAAGATAGAGAGATAGGAATAGAGAGAGAATAAAGAGAGAGAGAATAAAGATAGAGAGAATAAAGAGAGAGAATAAAGATAGAGAGATAGAATAGAGAGAGAATAAAGAGAGAGAATAAAGATAGAGAGATAGAATAGAGAGAGAATAAAGAGAGAGAATAAAGATAGAGAGAATAAAGAGAGAGAATAAAGATAGAGAGAATAAGAGAGAATAAAGATAGAGATAGAATAGAGAGAGAATAAAGAGAGAGAATAAAGATAGAGAGATAGAATAGAGAGAGAATAAAGATAGAGAGAATAAAGAGAGAGAGAATAAAGAGAGAGAGAATAAAGAGAGAGAATAAAGATAGAGAGATAGGAATAGAGAGAGAATAAAGAGAGAGAGAATAAAGATAGAGAGAATAAAGAGAGAGAATAAAGATAGAGAGATAGGAATAGAGAGAGAATAAAGATAGAGAGATAGGAATAGAGAGAGAATAAAGAGAGAGAGAATAAAGATAGAGAGAATAAAGAGAGAGAGAGAATAAAGATAGAGAGAATAAAGAGAGAGAGAATAAAGAGAGAGAGAGAATAAAGATAGAGAGAATAAAGAGAGAGAATAAAGAGAGAGAGAATAAAGAGAGAGAGAATAAAGATAGAGAATAAAGAGAGAGAATAAAGATAGAGAGATAGGAATAGAGAGAGAATAAAGAGAGAGAGAATAAAGATAGAGAGATAGAATAGAGAGAGAATAAAGAGAGAGAATAAAGATAGAGAGATAGAATAGAGAGAGAATAAAGAGAGAGAGAATAAAGAGAGAGAATAAAGAGAGAGATAGAATAGAGAGAGAATAAAGAGAGAGAGAATAAAGAGAGAGAGAATAAAGATAGAGAGAATAAAGAGAGAGAATAAAGATAGAGAGATAGAATAGAGAGAGAATAAAGATAGAGAGAATAAAGAGAGAGAAAATAAAGAGAGAGAGAGAATTTAAAGAGATAGAGAATAGAGAGAGAGAAAATAAAGATAGAGAATAGAGAGAGAGAAAATAAAGAGAGAGATGTGGATGCGTAAGTGTTTGACCTGCACTGCCTCCTCTGTGCATCTCTGGTTCTTTCAGGAGCATCATTTAAATTCCGCTCTTCTGCTCCGTGTGACAAATGCACTAGCCACACACACACACGCACACACACGCACGCACACACGCACACGCACGCACGCACACACACACACACACACACACACACACACACACACACACACACACACACACACACACACACACACACACACACACACACACACACACACACACACACACAAAAAGAGTAAAGACCTTGTTAAATGTCAGCCGAGAGGTGAGGCCCTGGTCACACCACAGAACACACCAGCCAATCCACTGTTCCCTGCCCGCTCTCTCACCACGGCCTCCACCACACACCCTATATGCTTTCTACACACGCTCAGGGGAATCTGTTGCCATTATCATCAAGAGTAAAAAGGTTGTAGGAATGCTGCCTACATTAGCATTCACTATTAGAAAAAAAGGTGCTATCTAGAACCTTGAAGGGGTTTTCAGCTGTCCCCATAGGAGATACCATTAGCGTAGGTAGCTGGCATTAGCAAACCTATGAAATAACACGAACGGAATCATGTAGTAACTAAAAAAGTGTTAAACGAATCAAAATATATTTTAGATTTCAGATTCTTCAAAGTAGCCACCCTTTGCCTTGATGGCAGCTTTGCACATGCTTGGCATTCTCTCAACCAGCTTCACCTGGAATGCTTTTCCAACAGTCATGAAGGAGTTCCCACATATGCTGAGCACTTGTTGAATGCTTTGCCTTCACTCTGCGGTCCGACTCATCCCAAACCATCTCAATTTAGTTGAGCTCGGGGGAATGTGGAGGCCAGGTCAGCTGATGCCCTCACTCTCCTTCTTGGTAAAATAGCCCTTACACAGCCTGGATGAGTGTTGGGTCATTGTCCTCTTTTACCAAATAGGGCTATCTTCTGTATACGTCCCCTACCTTGTCACAACACCACTGATTGGCTCAAAGGCATAAAGAAGGAAAGAAATTCCACAAATTAAATTTAAAGAAGGCACACCTGTTAATTGAAATGCATTCCAGGTGACTACCACATGAAGCTGGTTGAGAGAATGCCAAGAGTGTACAAAGCTGTCATCAAGGCAAAGGGTGGCAATTTGAAGAATCTGAAATCTAAAATATATTTGGATTTTTTTAACACTTTTTTAGTTACTACATGATTCCATATGTGTTATTTCATAGTGTTGATGTCTTCACTACTATTCTGCAATGTAGTAAAAATATAGGAAAACCCTTGAACGAGTAGTTGTTCTAAAACTTTTGACCGGTAGTGTAGGTCATTACTTTTTTGTTGTTGTTGATCAAAATGTGTTTTTTGGCAGAAATGCCTTCTGGGACATGTGAACTTTCATGTGCCTTAGTAACACACTTGTATTCCATCCACAAATATACATAAAATAGTTCAATTACAAGCCTATTTGGTTTAGCCACAGAAAAAGCCAGGAACTTTCTCGCTAGCCATGATTGGCTGAGATAATGGATGGGCTGGACATAGCGGGAGATGAGTTTGATGAGTTTGGATTGGTCTGCCATGTAGAATGTTTCTATCTATGACATGAGCTGTTCAGTATGTGTTTTTTGAAAGATATAACCATCAAGAACTACAAAAGTTTTGCTACTTTTCTCAACAAAATCAAATCAAACTTTATTTGTCACATGCGCCAAATACAAGTGTAGACCTTACTGTGAAATGCTTACTTAACCAACAGTGCAGTTCAAGAAGAGTGAAGAAAATATTTACCAAATAAACAAAAGTATTTTTTTTAAAGTAACACAATAAAATAACAATAATGAGGCTATTTACAGGGGGTACCAGTACCGAGTCAGTGTGTGGGGGTACAGGTTCGTTGAGGTCATTTGTACATGTAGGTAGGGGTGAAGTGACTATGCATAGATATTAAACAGCGAGTAGCAGCAGTGTTCAAAACAAATGGGGGGGTCAATGTAATAGTTTGGTGGCCATTTGATTAATTGTTCAGCAGTCTCATGGCTTGTGGGTAGAAGCTGTTAAGGAGCCTTTTGGTCCTAGATTTGGCGCTCCGGTACCTCTTGCCGTGCGGTAGCTGGTTTTCGACATTGATGCCCTGAATTTAGCAGGCGCTATCGACAGATCACTTGGTAAAAGTGATGGGCTACTTTCTGCACATGCCACGGTCAGTGTGCACTGGAGTGACTTGACACAATGCTGGCCAAACAAGATGTAGCTACAAACAAAACGGTTCCCGTCTGCCATGAAGCGTTCATCAATGTATATGGGTAAGAGTCTAGCTACATTTTCAGATATAGGTTTCTAATTTAGTCATTTTTAGTAGTTTTTATTGCATGTTTAAGCATACTGTTAGTTAGCAAAGGTTACCTAGCTGGCTCGATAGCTAACGTTACATGTATGATCTGTGTAGTAATATTATTCGAATCAAAAATCAATTTGCATTGCTAGTTATAGTTATAGCCTGATGTTAGCTAGCTAACATTGAACCTAGTTTGTTAGATTTAGCTACCTGCAAATTCATACTACAGCCATGACAGCTACAGCTCTCTCTCTTGTTTGTATTGGTAGTAGTATGAGTTGGGATTATGCCGGTTCATTGTTTAGCTACCTAGCTAGCTACATGTCTAAACAAAGACTCCACTTCTGCTGGATTATTACATGACCCATCAAGGGCACCAGGTGTGTCTGGTTATTACGGCCATCTACTATGTTTCATGAACACATCTAGACAATAGTGACCCATCCACAGCTAGATGTGGCTGGGGGGTGGTTATAGCATTTCCTTCACATGACCCATCAATTTAGACAAGTGTGTCGGGTAAGCGTCATCTAATACTTATAAAATATTTTCATCTGGACGCTGTCTGTTTTTGATATTTCTACTATGTAAGTAACCACTTCACTGTATCGTTTACACCTCTGTATCCTGCATGTGACAAATAACATTTTATTTGATATAGCATGTGTTTTCCACATGGCCTAACATGTTAACATGTTAAAGAGATGGGTGGAGCTAAGGCTTAAGAGGGTGTGAACAATGCTGAATGGGTGGAGACAAAGATGAGCTCTCCAGTAGGTGTACCAAAACATTCAAGAGCCAAAGTGGGGTTACAAGTTTATCAACTTTCAAAGCAGAGTGACTTTTCCATTTTTCCTCAACTGCAGTGTATGAAATACAATTTTCTAGCTCTGTGTCTCTACTTTTATCCAATATAAAAAACACAAGTTCAAATTGTGCTACATAAGAACGAATCGAGGCGGTCAGTCACAAATACTGAAACATTCACCCATTCCACCCACCCACCACCACCTTGCTTGATTACTCCTTCCTAAATCCTGGACACATTTAGGAATACATGGCCTCCTTTCCCTCCCCCCTCTCTCCCTCCCTCCCTCCCTCCCTCCAGACAAACTGTTTGGTATCACCCACAAGCATTGTCAAATTAAAACCTATGCTCGCCACCGGCTTGTTTCTTCAATACACTGGGTGTCACGGCCGTAGAATGAAGTAGACCAAAGCACAGCATGGTGAGCGTACATATTCCTTTTTATTAGGATGATGCCGACAAAAACAATAAACAATACAAAAACAACCTTGAAGCTTAAGCGCTAAGTACCACAACCAAAGTTAACTTCCCACACTGAAAGGAGGGAAAGGGCTACCTAAGTATAGTTCCCAATAAGAGACAACGATAGACAGCTGTCCCTGATTGAGAACCCTACCCGGCCAAAACATAGAAATACAAAATCATAGAAAACAAAAACATAGAATTTCCAAACCAAATAGAGACATAAAAAGGCTCTCTAAGGTCAGGGCGTGACACTGGGGCTAACCACATCTGCTGCCATGGTTTCACCAGCCCACCAGAATAAAGTGGCTGTTTGTTTGTTGGTGTTCATTTGGAGGTGGGGGGCCTTATAGATGTATTTGCTAATAACATAGCTAACTGCTATCTCAGCCTGAAATGTGACAGCCAGACCCATGCCTCAATCAGACAAGCTGATTCATGGCCAGGAACCAGACAGTTTATTTGAATAAAAGATCACGTAAAATAAGTCTGCCTACACGGGATACGCAACTAGCAGTTAAAGGGTAGTTAAACAACATCTGGGATTCATATAGAAGAAGCCAAGTAGAATTGAGAGCAGCTGTGAAATTCCCACTTTTGGAAATCAATTAGAAGAGAAAAGAAAGAAAGAAGCATCCCAATTATGGATTAGCATATCCAGCTATCCAGCTATTCTAATGTGTGGCAGGTATTGTAGAGGTTGAAGAAGAGGAGATCCACAGCTGAACAGGTATTGTAGAGGTTAAAGAAGAGGAGATCCACAGCTGAACAGGTATTGTAGAGGTTAAAGAAGAGGAGATCCACAGCTGAACAGGTATTGTAGATGAATAAGCTGCTGCCACACCAGAGTAATGGAAGCATTCTCTCTGATACAAAGGAACAGGCATACACACACACACACACACACATTATCTCTCACAATGATGAGGGTATCATTGGAAATTGGGCAAAAAGGTTTTAACTCACGTTTATAAAAGATATATTGATGTGTATTAAACGAGAGAAGAGAAAATGGCCTATTTCTAGTTTTATTCCCCTTCGTCAGATACAACATTTTTGACGTTTGATTAGATGATAATGTTAACAAAGTCACCACTGTCATGGAGGTGGCCTGGGGGTAGGTTTATGACCGTCATAAATACCTCTCCCCCATTTTTCCTCTCTCTACCCTACTGATGTGACATTTGAAAACCCCTTGGTTAACATAGAGATTCTGGGAACCCAACGAAGGTGGGGGAAATGAACTATATTCTGGTAATCCTACCAATAGAACATATGCGGTGGTACTTAATGAATATGATGTCAGTTCGGTTGTCACCTGAGACATCCTCATCAATTAATGGATGACATAAACTCTACAGTGGAAAGTCTACACATCAGAGTTATCGGAATCACATGGAATTGTTGTTCAATTTAAATGTTTGAATATAAAATTATTGGTGAAGATTTAAATGTAATTTTAGCTTTCAAATGAGAGATTTGGGTTTTCATAAGGTTAGGGCTCTGCTCAATCAGTGGCCCGCCCCTGTGAAGTAACATGGGTTATAAAACTTTTCAGACACACCCTTCTCGATCCACTATATAAAGCCTTGACGAAAATGTAACCTCCTGTTCCAAGTACGTGAGGTCTGCAGCCTCTGCGTTAAAAGGACTAACATGTCAACTACAGAACTAAGCCAACATCAGCGTGAGCTTTGGTTGCGAATGCTATGAACTTTAAACTCTTATTCCCTACAGAAGTGATACCTCCTAGCCTTTGAGTTAGCAACAGCAGCTGCAAACGTGGGCTAGGAAAGAACAGACAGAGTATCCCGTCTACCACACAACAACGTTACTACAATGTATCAACTTACCACCAGAGACATTCTTCCAACTACCACCAACCTACCAAAGCGCAGCTCAGAGTAAATATTTATTGCATTTTCCTTTTCCAAATGGGCGGTAATTTAGAATGCATAAGATACTGTATTTACAATAGCACAACTTCTCCCTTTGTTCCTCAGTCTTCCCGCTCTTTCACTTAAGCCCTACCCCCCTTTTATTTTGTGTAACCAGCTGTCATAACTGTTCCGCCCGCTATGGACGTTTTCTTTTATGATATAATTTGTAATCAAGGTATGATTCATTCTTTGTATATGTAATTCTGTGTGATTAGTTATGTATTTAGTAAATAAATAATTAAACCCAATTTTGTATTGCTGATTCAACTTGTTAGCCAGGGTTCGTGAATTCACAACTTTCAGATGAGACTGAATTAAGGTGACGATTAATATTGACTGCAATTGATGTAAAATATTACTAGGTCTTTAAGAGTTTATTCGGAAGATAACAACTCTATAAATATTATTTTGTGGTGCCCCGACTCTCTAGTTAATTACATTTACATGATTAGCTCAATCAGGTGATATTAATTACGGAGAAAGGATTTAATAGAATAGCATGTCATATCACTTAATCCGGCATAGCCAAAGACACAACACCACTCAGAAAAGAAAGCAGACACAAAAAAAATCAACATGTCTAATGCAATCGAACAATTTTTTCCCATTTCCCCTATTGTCAAATAAATATGCCTTAGAGTGATATACAGTGCATTCGGAAAGTATTCAGTCCCCTTGACTTTTTTTCACATTTTGTTACGTTACAGCCTTATTCTAAAATTGTTTAAAAATATCAATATATATCATCAATTTACACGCTCTGTTCATCTAGGCCTCGATCCTGACTAGTCTCCCAGTCCCTGCAAAAATGTTTAAAAAAACAAAAAATTAAAAAAACAGTTTTCGCTTTATGGGGTATTGTAAATTTGATTGTTTGTTTTATTTATTTAATCAATTTTACAATAAGGCTGTAACGTAACAAAATCTGGAACGATGG
>NC_056433.1:78323348-78355848 GCF_018296145.1 Oncorhynchus tshawytscha | reverse complement strand
TAGCACTGCCTACTGTAACATGGAGCGCAGTAGCACAGCCTACTGTAACATGGAGCGCAGTAGAACAGAGGTGAGTGTATATACAGTGGGGCAAAAAAGTATTTAGTCAGCCACCAATTGTACAAGTTCTCCCACTTAAAAAGATAAGAGAGGCCTGTAATTTTCATCATAGGTACACTTCAACTATCCAACTACCTCCCTTATCTCACCTCATTTGCTCACATCGTATATAGGCTTGTTTATACTGTATTATTGACTGTATGTTTGTTTTACTCCATGTGTAACTCTGTGTCGTTGTATGTGTCGAACTGCTTTGCTTTATCTTGGCCAGGTCGCAATTGTAAATGAGAACTTGTTCTCAACTTGCCTACTTGGTTAAATAAAGGTGAAATAAAAAACTATGACGGACAAAATTAGAAAAAAAAATCCAGAAAATCACATTGTAGGATTTTTAATGAATGTATTTGCAAATTATGGTGGAAAATAAGTATTTGGTCAATAACAAATGTTTATCTCAATACTTTGTTATATACCGGTACCCTTTGTTGGCAATGACAGGGGTCAAACGTTTTCTGTAAGTCTTCACAAGGTTTTCACACACTGTTGCTGGTATTTTGGCCCATTCCTCCATGCAGATCTCCTCTAGAGGAGTGATGTTTTGGGGCTGTTGCTGGGCAACACGGACTTTCAACTCCCTCCCAAAATGTTCTATGGGGTTGAGATCTGGAGACTGGCTAGGCCACTCCAGGACCTTGAAATGCTTCTTACGAAGCCCCTCCTTCGTTGCCCTGGCAGTGTGTTTGGGATCATTGTCATGCTGAAAGACCCAGCCACATTTCATATTCAATGCCCTTGCTGATGGAAGGAGGTTTTCACTCAAAATCTCACGATACATGGCCCCATTCATTCTTTCCTTTACATGGATCAGTCATCCTGGTCCCTTTGCAGAAAAACAGCCCCAAAGCATGATGTTTCCACCCCCATGCTTCACAGTAGGTATGGTGTTCTTTGGATGCAACTCAGCATTCTTTGTCCTCCAAACACGACGAGTTGAGTTTTTGCCAAAAAGTTATATTATGGTTTCATCTGACCATATGACATTCTCCCAATCTTCTTCTGGATCATCCAAATGCTCTCTAGCAAACTTCAGACGGGCCTGGACATGTACTGGCTTAAGCAGGGGGACACGTCTGGCATTGCAGGATTTGAGTCCCTGGCGGCGTAGTGTGTTACTGATGGTAGGCTTTGTTACTTTGGTCCCAGCTCTCTGCAGGTCATTCACTAGGTCCCCCCGTGTGGTTCTGGGATTTTTGCTCACCATTCTTGTGATCATTTTGACCAGACGGGGTGAGATCTTGCGTGGAGCCCCAGATCGAGGGAGATTATCAGTGGTCTTGTATGTCTTCATTTCCTAATAATTTCTCCTACAGTTGATTTCTTCAAACCAAGCTGCTTACCTATTGCAGATTCAGTCTTCCAAGCCTGGTGCAGGTCTACAATTTTGTTTCTGGTGTCCTTTGACAGCTCTTTGGTCTTGGCCATAGTGGAGTTTGGAGTGTGACTGTTTGAGGTTGTGGACAGGTGTCTTTTATACTGATAACAAGTTCAAACAGGTGCCATTAATACAGGTAACGAGTGGAGGACAGAGGAGCCTCTTAAAGAAGAAGTTACAGGTCTGTGAGAGCCAGAAATCTTGCTTCTTTGTAGGTGACCAAATACTTATTTTCCACCATCATTTGCAAATAAATTCATTAAAAATCCTTAATGTGATTTTATGGATTTTTTTCTCTCATTTTGTCTGTCATAGTTGAAGTGTACCTATGATGAAAATTACAGGCCTCTCTCATCTTTTTAAGTGGGAGAACTTGCACAATTGGTGGCTGACTAAATACTTTTTTGCCCCACTGTACATATTACCTCAATTACCTTGACCAACCGGTGCCCCCGCACATTGACTCTGTACCGGTACCCCCTGTATATAGCCTCCACATTGACTCTGTACTGGTACCCCCTGTATATAGCCTCCACATTGACTCTGTACCGGTACCCCCTGTATATCGCCTCCACATTGACTCTGTACCGGTACCCACTGTATATAGCCTCGCTACTGTCATTTTTTTGTTGCTCCTCAATTATTTGTTTTTTATTTTAATTTAAAAAAATATATATTATTATTTTTATTTTTTTACTTCAGTTTATTTTAGTAAATACTTTCTTCACACTTTTTTCTTAAAACGGAATTGTTGGTTAAGGGCTTGTAAGTAAGCACTTCACCGTAAGGCTCTACACCTGTTGTATTCAGCACTACACCGTAAGGCTCTACACCTGTTGTATTCAGCACTACACCATAAGGCTCTACACCTGTTGTATTCAGCACTTCACCATTAGGCTCTACACCTGTTGTATTCAGCACTTCATCATTTTTTATTTATTTCACCTTTATTTAACCAGGTAGGCTAGTTGAGAACAAGTTCTCATTTACAACTGCTACCTGGCCAAGATAAAGCATAGCAGTGTGAACAGACAACACAGAGTTACACATGGAGTAAACAAGCATACAGTCAATAACACAATCGAAAAAAAGAAAGTCTATATACAATATTTGCAAATGGCATGAGGAGGTAAGGCAATAAATAGGCCATAGTAGTGAAGTAATTACAATTTAGCAGATTAACACTGGAGTGAAAGATGAGCAGATGATGATGAGCAGATGATGGTGTGTAAGTAGTGATACTGGGGTGTAAATAAAAACAATATGGGGATGATGTAGGGAGATTGGGTGGGCTTTTGCAGATGGACTATGTACAGCTGCAGCGATCGGTTAGCTGCTCAGATAGCTGATGTTTAAAGTTAGTGAGGGAAATGTAAGTCTCCAGCTTCAGTAATTATTTCAATTTGTTCCAGTCACTGGCAGCAGAGAACTGTAAGGAAAGGCGGCCAAAGGTGTTGGCTTTAGGGATGACCAGTGAGATATACCTGCTGGAACGCGTGCTACGGGTGGGTGCTGCTATGGTGACCAGTGAGCTGAGATAAGGCGGCGCTTTACCTAGCATAGACTTATAGATGACCTGGAGCCAGTGGGTCTGGCGACGAATATGTAGCGAGGGCCAGCCGACTAGAGCATTCAGGTCGCAGTGGTGGGTGGTGTATGGTTCTTTGGTAACAAAACGGATGGCACTGTGATAGACTACAGCCAATTTGCCGAGTAGAGTATTGGAGACTATTTTGTATATGTCATCGCCAAAGTCAAGGATCGGTAGGATAGTCAGTTTTACTAGGGTAAGTATGGCGGTATGAGTGAAGAAGGCTTTGTTGCGAAATAGAAAGTCTATTCTTGATTTAATTTGGGATTGGAGATGCTTAATGTGAGTCTGGAAGGAGAATTTACAGTCTAACCAGACACCTAGGTATTTGTAGTTGTCCATGTATTCTAGGTCAGAACCGTCCAGAGTGGTGATGCTAGTCAGGTGGGCGGGTGCGGGCAGTGAACGGTTGAAAAGCATGCATTTAGTTTTACTAGCGTTTAAGAGCAGTTGGAGGCCACGGAAGGAGAGTTGTATGGCATTGAAGCTCGTCTGGAGGTTAGTTAACACAGTGTCCAAGGAGGGGCCAGAAATATACAAAATGCTGTCGTCTGAGTAGAGGTGGATCAGAGAATCACCAGCAGCAAGAGGGACATCGTTGATATATATATATATTTAAAAATTATTGTTAAACAAAATCTCTTTATCTAAGCAATTGTATTAGTATAAAATAATGTAATTTCCCAAAAAATGTTGAGCATACAATATAGCTCAGTATTTTAATGATTTACTTTATACAGTCATTTTTGCTGATCTTTATCAAGGGTGTCAGTAATTTCAGACCCCACTGCATATCAAGAAACGCATATCTGATGGTAGACGATATTCATAGTTTGAGGTATGATGAAATGCAAGATGTATATGTGCTTCAATGTAAGTTGTGTACATATGCTTTACATGTGGATATCTGTGCTTGCTAATTTATCTATTTCCCTCAATTATCTCTATGTGGAGAGTAGTGCTGCTGGTGATTTTGTCTCTGCTTTGTCTCTAGCAGCAGTCCTGGCCTGCAGTAAGCCTAGGGTCGCACTAGGGGGCATGTGAATGCAAGTCTGACTGGACACTGCACAGATACAGTAGTATAAACAGTTTGATGTCATAAAAACACTTATTTTTCATAATAACCTGAGAAAAGAATGAATTTAATATAATCTAATGATCTAGTAATATATTGTGGTGAAGAGGTCCCCAGGCCATTGGAATCAAGCTGTCCTGTGAGTATTTCTTATATTAAATGACTTGTACTTCCTCTGTGTGATGGAGAATGTGGAGGTATGTCACACACACACACACACACACACACACACACACACACACACACACACACACACACACACACACACACACACACACACACACACACACACACACACACACACACACACACACACAGTGGAGGGTGGGGGGTAGGTAGGCCAGTGTGTGAAGAGACACAGACGGACGGACGGGCGGACGGACAGAGAGACAGCACTGTGGAGTGGAGCACAGCATCTATTATTCATGGTTAAAAAAAGACAAGAGAAGAGGACAGAACAGTTTGTTCCCATTTATCACTGCACAGCTCTATTTTCATGTCTTCTGTCCAAAGCACCGGTTCCAATCCAAGTGCCAATGCCGTTTATCAAACTCCAGGCGTTTACATTGGTTGGACGACATGAAAATAAAGCTCTTTGGCCATGCAGTCTGCACAGATGGCCATGAATGACAGTGGTGTGTTAACATGCTTCTGACAGGATAATGGGCAGTCATGCTACAGTGATGATGTCCCCAAAGTACTACTAGTGATAATGACTGTGTACTGGCATGTTGTCATGAAGGATTCACTGTGTTTTATGTGTGTTTCTCAAGTAATACTGTGGGGGAACTGAAAAACAGTGAATGTTATTAGGTACTGTACTTCTACTGTGAAGGCCTACTCTGTACCTCCCTGACTAATTACTGACACTGTACTTCTACTGTGAAGGCCTACTCTGTACCTCCCTGACTAATTACTAACACTGTACTTCTACTGTGAAGGCCTACTCTGTACCTCCCTGACTAATTGCTAACACTGTACCTCTCTCTTCCCTCTGTTTCCTCTCTGTCCACTGGCCTGATCTCTCTCTACCTCTACCCACCAGACTGGCCTGATCTCTCTCTACCTCTACCCACCAGACTGGCCTGATCTCTCTCTACCTCTACCCACCAGACTGGCCTGATCTCTCTCTACCTCTACCCACCAGACTGGCCTGATCTCTCTCTACCTCTACCCACCAGACTGGCCTGATCTCTCTCTCCCTCTACCCACCAGACTGGCCTGATCTCTCTCTCCCTCTACCCACCAGACTGGCCTGATCTCTCTCTCCCTCTACCCACCAGACTGGCCTGATCTCTCTCTCCCTCTACCCACCAGACTGGCCTGATCTCTCTCTCCCTCTACCCACCAGACTGGCCTGATCTCTCTCTCCCTCTACCCACCAGACTGGCCTGATCTCTCTCTCCCTCTACCCACCAGACTGGCCTGATCTCTCTCTCCCTCTACCTACCAGACTGGTTCTCCATTTCAAAAGACTGTGCTCTTTATCATGTGAACATGTCTATAGCCTGGTTCCCTGGGTAGACATCCAACCGAGACCCCCTCCGATTCCTCTACCTCCATCCTTCCCTCCATCTCTCCACCGCCCTCCCTCCCTCCTGCCTCTTTCCATCTCAACCCCATTCATCAACTCTGATAGATAGGCCCACCCGCTTGCTGTCCACCATCAAAATGGCTTCATGTTCCCAAATAACCCAGCATTTACCTCAACAGGGACTCCAATCTAGTTACACACACACACACACACACACACACACACACACACACACAGAGTAATCCACAAACTTTCTAACCTGGAAAGCAAACATGTGCATTGATTTAAAAAAATAAAAAAAAGATAATGGTGAATATGTATCAGAGAGTTTAATTGAATTTGCTGTTGTGTGTGTGTGTGTGTGTGTGTGTGTGTGTGTGGGGTGTGTGTGGATGGGGGCCTGACTAGCTATTGATCCACAGGGCTAAAACGATACATTACAGTAATCAATGGAGGCCCACAGAGACACCCAGCTCCAGCATCAGATGACTGACACAAGTGATGACATCAGGAAAACAGCCCATCAGAAGGGATTCTACAGTCTATGGAATCAGCATGAGCATGTAGTCAATATGAGCTTGATTGTGGTTGTGTGCCTTCGATGTGAGTTTGAGTGTGTTTAAGTATATGTGTGTGTGTATGCTTATGTGTGTGTGTCTATGGTAATGCACATGCATGTGTGAAACCTGGCCCAGAACACACAGGTAGCAGGCAGCAGGCAGCGCCAGTCTGGTGGAGGAGTGGGAGAGGGGGATAGAGGGGGATAGGTTCCCCTCTAACCAATGACAGGGGTGCTAGAGATGGGCAGAGGACCTGAGGTAGAGGAGAGGAGAGAGGGAGAGAGAGAGAGAGAGAGAGAGCAGGAGAGAGAGAGAGAGAGAGCAGGAGAGAGAGAGAGAGAGAGCAGGAGAGAGAGAGGAATGAAGGGAAATGTAGGCTGGCCGCAAAGCAAATGCCACTTTACAGTTTTTTACGATTGCTTACACACTAAAATTGAACTTTTCCCACAATTAGCAAAACCTACACTCAAGGAGCAAAACACAAGGCTAGATTTGCACAACTGTAAGCACATTGTCAGCTTCACACTATTTGTGAATGTCACTTCCTTGCAATTCCAAAGCACTGACTGTCAAATTACCACACCTATGAGCCAATCTGTTAAACACAGTCATCAGGTGCACAAACACATGATTGCTAAATTGTAGACGCACCAATCAGGTTTAAGCACTATAAAAATGCAGCAGGTAGGTTTACCTGCCTTCAACCAAAATGGAAGGAGTCAGAAGAAGAGTGAGAGTGAGAGGAAGAGTACACAGAGGTAGAGGAAGAGGCCGAGGCCGAGCCAGAGGTCGAGCCAGAGGCCGAGGAAGACCCGAAGCAGGAGGAGAACATGCACAAAGAAGAAGAGGACCAAACTTATCAAATGATATTCGTGCAACACTAGTGGACCATGTTGTGACCCACGGATTGACGCTGAGGGAGGCTGGACTGAGAGTCTTTTCGACAGGAAAACAGGTAGAAGATCTGTCTACAGTTACAGTAATCAGCTGCTTATTGTCTGCACCATATCAGCACTTGTGATACCCCTTCCTGTGACATTGTACAGTAAGTTACATGTATTATTCTCTAAATAGGCTTGAGGGTCGGGAACGACAAGGAGGAAAGGGGCCCATATTCATGCAAGAACGAGAGAGAGAGATAATAAACATGGTTTTGCTATCAGGCTCAGAACTACAAGCCAACATTATCGGTGACCATGCCATTTTCAATAATGCTATCAGGCTCAGAGAACTACAAGACAACATTATCGGTGACCATGCCATTTTCAATAATGTCCATCAGGCTCAGAGAACTACAAGCCAACATTATCGGTGCCATTTTCAATAATGTCCATCAGGTCTCTCAGTCAACACTGGCACACATCCTGAAAAGACATCAGGTTCAAATGAAACAACTTTATCGAGTGCCTTTTGAGCAGAATTCAGAGAGGGTCAAACGGCTGTGGCATGAGTATGTGGAGGTTTGTATTGTTCACTTTAGCACTGTGATGTTGCATACTGCACACATGACCTTTTTACATTGACTGTATACTAGACCTATCCTGAACTACACAATCTGGTCTTTCACTGTATTTCAGGGAGTTTTGCAGATGGATGCTGAGGAAATCCTGCATGAATTCATATATTCTGATGAGGCAGGGTCCAACCTCACAAAAGCAAGAAGGAGAGGCAGAAATATCATTGGCCACAGGGCTATAATCAATGTCCCAGGGCAACGTGGGGGTAACATCACCCTTTGCGCTGCCATTTCACAGCATGGGGTTGTCCTCCATCATGCCAAAATGGGCCCTTACAACACACCTCACATTCTCACATGTTTGGACCGATTGCACCACATCGTCACAGCAGGTAACGAAATGCACCAGATGTAATACACGGTCACCTGGGACAATGTGTCATTCCACCGCTCTGCTTTGGTCCAGAACTGGTTTCAACACCATCCACAGTTGACAGTACTATACCTTCCACCATACTCTCCGTTTCTAAACCCTATCGAAGTTTTTCTCTGCATGGCGGAGGAAGGTTTACGATCTCCAGCCCCAGGCTCCGGTACCCCTCATTCAGGCCAGGAAGGTTTACGATCTCCAGCCCCAGGCTCCGGTACCCCTCATTCAGGCCAGGAAGGTTTACGATCTCCAGCCCCAGGCTCCGGTACCCCTCATTCAGGCCAGGAAGGTTTACGATCTCCAGCCCCAGGCTCCGGTACCCCTCATTCAGGCCAGGAAGGTTCAGGCCAGTAGCCCTCATTCAGGCCAGGAAGGTTTACGATCTCCAGCCCCAGGCTCCGGTACCCCTCATTCAGGCCAGGAAGGTTTACGATCTCCAGCCCCAGGCTCCGGTACCCCTCATTCAGGCCAGGAAGGTTTACGATCTCCAGCCCCAGGCTCCGGTACAGGCCAGGAAGGTTTACGATCTCCAGCCCCAGGCTCCAGTAGCCCTCATTCAGGCCAGGAAGGTTTACGATCTCCAGCCCCAGGCTCAGGTACCCCTCATTCAGGCCATGGAGGACGCCTGTGACCAAGTCGACGCCGCAGCTGTGCAAGGATGGATTCGACATTCAAGACGGTTCTTCCCGCGTTGTCTTGCTAATGACGATATTGCTTGTGATATTTTATGAAATTCTCTGGTCAGATCCAGCTAGGCGAAGAGATAATGTATCGTATGTTTACTGTAGTATTTTCTGTACAATATTGTCAGTTTTTTTCACATTATTTTTCATGTTTGTTGTTAGTTACTGTAATTGTAACCTGTACTGGATACAGTATTTTACGTTGGTCTGTTTGCTGAGCTAACAGTGTTATGCACACTACTGTAGTAGCATGAAAACTGGGACCTGTTTTGTTGTGATTCTCCACGTTGACATGTTGACTGATTTGGGTATATGGAGAGAAATACACAATATTTTCCTCAGTCTGCAGCATTGGCCTTGTGTAGTGTTTGTATAGTTGCACTTTCTCTGTGTACTTCATTTACAGCACTCCAATCACTGACAATTAGACTTGCTAAAAGTGTTTTAGGTTAGCAACAACAGTGTAACTGGTTCAAAAAGATTGAAGTCATATGAACTGTGTGTGTTTCGTAGGGTAACAAAATATTATTTTTATGAAGTCGTGTATAGTTTTGACAAGTGTTCCATTCTGCAAATTATCTGAAGTGTTGTGCTACTTTGGTGTAGGGTTGTGCTAATTGTGTGTAGTGTTTTGACAAACCGGCCCTGTTTTCAAAATTGTGCTTAAACAATTGAAAAGAACTGTAATTAGAGCAACCACAGAGAGAGAGGGAGAAGGAGAAAGATTTCAAAAAATCTTTTGACTCAATTTGTGCGACACCTGGCATAACGCTTGGCATTCAGGCCAAAGAGTTCAATCTTGGTTTGACCACTCTGCCTGACCTGACCCTGAGTCTGCCTGTCGTCCTGTACCTTTCCCCCATCTCTGGATTACCGACCTCTGCCTGACCTGACCCTGAGCCTGCCTGCCGTCCTGTACATTTGCCTCTGTTGCTGTAATAAACAGTGTTACTTCGACACAGTCTGTAACTGGGTCTTACCTTATCCTGATACATAGAAAAGAGTCCCCTAAGCAAGCTGGTCCTGGGGCTCTGTTCACAAACACAAACAGACCCCACAGAGCCGCAGGACAGCAACACAACTAGACCCAAACAAATCATGAGAAAAAAAGAATTACTTGACACATTGGGAATAATTAACAAAAAAACGGAGCAAACTAGAATGCTATTTGGCCCTAAACAGAGAGTACACAGTGGCAGAATACCTGTCCACTGTGACTGACCCAAACTTAAGTTAAGCTTTAGATCTGTACAGACTCGGTGAGCATAGCCTTGCTATTGAGAAAGGCCGCCGTAGGCAGACATGGCTCTCAAGAGAAGACAGGCTATGTGCACACTACCCACAAAATGATGTGCAAACTGAGCTGCACTTCCTAACCTCCTGTCCAATGTATGACCATATTAGAGACACATTTAGCTTAGATTACACAGATCCACAAAGAGTTCGAAAACAAACCCGATATTGATAAACTCCCATATCTACTGGATGAAATACCACAGTGTGTCATCACAGCAGCAAGATGCAAGGCTGTATCACCGCCTGGTACGGCAACTGCTCCGCCCACAACCGTAAGGCTCTCCAGAGGGTAGTGATGTCTGCACAACGCATCACCGGGGGCAAACTACCTGCCCTCCAGGACACCTACACCACCCGATGTTACAGGAAGGCCATAAAGATCATCAAGGACATCAACCACCCGAGCCACTGCCTGTTCACCCCGCTATCATCCAGAAGGCGAGGTCAGTACAGGTGCATCAAAGCTGGGACCGAGAGACTGAAAAACAGCTTCTATCTCAAGGCCATCAGACTGTTAAACAGCCACCACTAACATTGAGTGGCTGCTGCCAACACACTGACACTGACACTGACTCAACTCCAGCCACTTTAATAATGGGAATTGATGGGAAATGTAAATATATCACTAGCCACTTTAAACAATGCTACCTTATATAATGTTACTTACCCTACATTATTCATCTCATATGCATACGTATATACTGTACTCTATATCATCGACTGCATCCTTATGTAATACATGTATCACTAGCCACTTTAACTATGCCACTTTGTTTACATACTCATCTCATATGTATATACTGCACTCGATACCATCTACTGTATCTTGCCTATGCTCCTCTGTACCATCACTCATTCATATATCCTTATGTACATATTCTTTATCCCCTTACACTGTGTATAAGACAGTAGTTTTGGAATTGTTAGTTAGATTACTTGTTGGTTATTACTGCATTGTCGGAACTAGAAGCACAAGCATTTCGCTACACTCGCATTAACATCTGCTAACCATGTGTATGTGACAAATAAAATTTGATTTGATTTGATTTGACCTGTTGCCACAAGAAAAGGGCAACCAGTGAAGAACAAACACCATTGTAAATACAACCCAAATGTACGTTTATTTATTTTCCCTTTTGTACTTTAACCATTTGCACATTGTAATATGTTTTGAAATGTCGTGATTCTTTTGGAACTTCTGTTAGTGTAATGTTTACTATTCATTTTTGTTTATTTCACTCTTGTATATTATCTACTTCACTTGCTTTGGCAATGTTAAAATATGTTTCCCATGCCAATAAAGCCCCTTGAATTAAATTGAATTGAGAGGGAGCAGGACTTCTTTCAGTCTCATTCAGTAGCCCTAGTCAGTGATATTACAGTATAATTAAGTGCAGGGGAATAGACTAACGTTTTTCTACTGTGTCTATGCATGTGTGTGTGTGTGTGTCTATGTGCATGTGTGTGTGTGTGTGTCTATGTGCATGTGTGTGTGTGTGTGTGTCTATGTGCATGTGTGTGTGTGTGTCTATGTGCATGTGTGTGTGTGTGTCTATGTGCATGTGCGTGTTCGTGTCTATCTGTATGTGTGTGTGTGTGTGTGTGTGTGTGTGTGTGTGTGTGTGTGTCTATATGTGTGTGTGTGTGTGTGTGTGTGTGTCTATGTGTGTGTGTGTGTGTCTGCATGTGTGTGTGTCATGTGTGTGTGTCTATGTGCATGTGTGTGTGTGTGTCTATGTGCATGTGCGTGTCTATCTGTATGTGTGTGTGTGTGTGTGTGTGTGTGTGTGTGTGTGTGTGTGTGTGTGTGTATGTGTGTGTGTGTGTGTGTGTGTGTGTGTGTGTGTCTGTGTGTGTGTCTATGTGTGTGTGTCTATGTGCATGTGTGTGTGTGTGTCTATGTGCATGTGCGTGTTCGTGTCTATCTGTATGTGTGTGTGTGTGTGTGTGTGTGTGTGTGTGTGTGTGTGTGTGTGTGTGTGTGTGTGTGTGTGTGTGTGTGTGTGTGTGTGTGTGTGTGTGTGTGTGTGTGTCTATATGTGTGCTTGAGTGTGTGTTTGCTAGAGCTGGGCGATATGCAGGTTGAAATTTATTGGGACAAGTCTTGTCGGCAGGTAGCCTAGTGGTTAGAACGTTGGGCCAGTAACCGAAAAGTTGCTAGATCGAATCCCTGAGCAGACAAGGTAAGCATCTGTCGTTCTACCCTTGAACAAGGCTGTTAACCCACTGTTCCTAGGGCCATCATTGTAAGAATTTGTTCTTACTTGACTTACCTAGTTAAATAAAATTGTCCTGGAGGCAGAACTGAGCAATTTATGCAAGATAGGCCAGCTGCAAAGTCAAAATTAGCTATATTGTAAACATTTCTGCAAACACAAATAGGCTTTTTGGTCTTAATTCAAGGTCAGGGTTAGGCATTAGCGTTAGCAGTGTGGTTAAGGTTAGGGTTAGGCATTAGCGTTAGCAGTGTGGCTAAGGTTAGGGTTAGGCATTAGCGTTAGCAGTGTGGCTAAGGTCAGGGTTAGGCATTAGCGTTAGCAGTGTGGCTAAGGTTAGGGTTAGGCATTAGCGTTAGCAGTGTGGCTAAGGTTAGGGTTAGGCATTAGCGTTAGTGTGGCTAAGTGGCTAAGGTTAGGGTTAGGCATTAGCGTTAGCAGTGTGGCTAAGGTTAGGTTAGGCATTAGCGTAGGCTAAGGTTAGGGTTAGGCATTAGCGTTAGCAGTGTGGCTAAGGTTAGGGTTAGGCATTAGCGTTAGCAGTGTGGTTAAGGTTAGGGTTAGGCATTAGCGTTAGCAGTGTGGCTAAGGTCAGGGTTAGGCATTAGCGTTAGCAGTGTGGCTAAGGTCAGGGTTAAGCATTAGCTTTAGCAGTGTGGCTAAGGTCAGGGTTAGGCATTAGCAGTATGGTTAAGGTTAGGGTTAGGCTTTAGAGTTATCCAATAGGTTAAGGTAAAGGTTAAGGTAAGGGTTAAGGTAAGAGTTAAGGTTAGGGTTAAAACCCCCCAAATAAAAACGAGTACCACTGGGATTGAACACGACGCCCTCAGAGCAAAGCTTCGTGGCCTATGCCCATCCGCCATCCCTATCCACAACGTCTTAGCAAGCCGCATTCCTACTAGTGGCCAGTGGTGAAGGCATCTCTCTACTAGATGGTAGTAAGTGCTCACGTTGCCCCTAGTGGCCAGTGGTGAAGACATCTCTCTACTAGATGGTAGTAGGTGCTCACGTTGCCCCTAGTGGCCACTGGTGAAGGCATCTCTCTACTAGATGGTAGTAGGTGCTCACGTTGCCCCTAGTGGCCACTGGTGAAGACATCTCTCTACTAGATGGTAGTAGGTGCTCACGTTGCCCCTAGTGGTCAGTTGTGAAGACATCTCTACTAGATGGTAGTAGGTGCTCACGTTGCCCCTAGTGGTCAGTGGTGAAGGCATCACCCAACGTCCTGGAGACCTGGATAAACGTTGAATATCGCCTTGGATCTGGAGTGGCCTGGCTGGTGTGCATGTGCGTGTGTGTGCATGTGGGTGTGTGCATGTGGGTGCGTGTGACACTGACAGATGGATAGAGGGAGCATGTACCTCCAGTATCCAGTAATTGGCACAGTTGGGTTGAAGGCCCATGTAGGCCAGAGCAGAGCTCTGCTGTCCTTCACAAGTTATCCAGAGGAGCATCCTGTTCTATGCAGCCCAGCAGACCTGTGTGTGTGTGTGTGTGTGTGTGCGTGCGTGCTTTCGTGCGTGCGTGTGTGTGTGTTGTTCAATACATTCAACTGAGTCAATGCCATTTTTTAAAGGCAGATCTCACTCTTGAACTAGCCTCGCTCTGCAGTGTCTTCAATAAGAAATAGTGTTTTTCCCCAATAACCTTTTCACAGAGGAAGAAAAACAGTAGAATACATACACTACAAACAAACAAACAAACAAACAAACATTCAAACAAAGAATCAAACAAACAATCAAACCGAGGAGAAAAGAGGCCGCTTAAACTATGCGAAGGTAACCTTGAATGGCAAAGTGAAAAGATTTATCATGTTTTCTATAGAGCCGAATTCATACAATGCCTTTGTGTAGAGGTTTCATGCCTAGCGCCTGTCTAGGGAAGACTGTGTCTGTCTGTCACTGTGAAGAGGTTGAGCCATTGAAGCTTCAGCTTTTAAACAGTGTAAAATAACGAATAGGAAGAGAAGCAACGACGAAGAACAAATTATTTTCCCTTCATCGTCCAAGGTTGTTTTCACCATACCCTAGTGATATGATAAACACACACATAGTAAATATCTTAAGCAGACAGTGCAGTGTGCTGTATGTGTGGATGTGAATGTAATCCCCCATAGAAGTAATTGCAGACGGGTAAATTGAGTGACAATAGATAGTTTAACACGAGACGCTGCTTTGATGTGGCCAACAGAGACAGGCCCTGTGGGGTTTAGATTACATTCATACTGTACTATTGTTGTTGACGCACTGCGAAAGCCTACGCATATATGGCACACACACACACACACACACACACACACACACACACACACACACACACACACACACACACACACACACACACACACACACACACACACACACACACACACAGTAAGCCTGTGATCTCTATCACTCCAGGCAAGCTCACATTCTTTATGTACCATCAAAGCTCATTAACGTTCTCACAAGTCGAGTGGCAAGAATTCTCTCTGGATGCGACAAATGCACACACAACCACTTACACACACACCTGCACACACACACACACAGTAATGGATTTAATGCAATGTATGTCATCAGTGCAAAACACAGATTTGGGGTGTGTACTATTTCTTTCAGGTGTACATTTACATTACTATCACTTTAGGCTTTCTGTATGTATAGTACTGTAATTCATTCAGATGGCTTTCTGTATGTATAGTACTGTAATTCATTCAGATGGCTTTCTGTATGTGTAGTACTGTAATTCATTCAGATGGCTTTCTGTATGTATAGTACTGTAATTCATTCAGATGGCTTTCTGTATGTATAGTACTGTAATTCATTCAGATGGCTTTCTGTATGTATAGTACTGTAATTCATTCAGATGGCTTTCTGTATGTGTAGTACTGTAATTCATTCAGATGGCTTTCTGTATGTATAGTACTGTAATTCATTCAGATGGCTTTCTGTATGTGTAGTACTGTAATTCATTCAGATGGCTTTCTGTATGTGTAGTACTGTAATTCATTCAGATGGCTTTCTGTATGTATAGTACTGTAATTCATTCAGATGGCTTTCTGTATGTGTAGTACTGTAATTCATTCAGATGGCTTTCTGTATGTATAGTACTGTAATTCATTCAAATGGCTTTCTGTATGTACAGTACTGTAATTCATTCATTCAATCTCTCTCTGTCTGTCTCTCTCTGGCTGAGAGGATGACTGGGTTGGCTACATACAGTATAATGTATTCTCTCTGGCTGAGAGGATGACTGGGTTGGCTACATACAGTATAATGTATTCTCTCTGGCTGAGAGGGTGACTGGGTTGGCTACATACAGTATAATGTATTCTCTCTGGCTGAGAGGGTGACTGGGTTGGCTACATACAGTATAATGTATTCTCTCTGGCTGAGAGGGTGACTGGGTTGGCTACATACAGTATAATGTATTCTCTCTGGCTGAGAGTGTGACTGGGGTGGCTACATACAGTATAATGTAATCTCTCTGGCTAAGAGGGTGACTGGGTTGGCTACATACAGTATAATGTATCTCTCTGGCTGATTTGATGTGACTGGGGTGGCTACAGATAAAATATGACAGGCTAGACATGACTGGGTTGAAATAAAGTATAATGTATTCTCTCTGGCTGAGAGGGTGACTGGGGGAGGCTACATACAGTATAATGTATTCTCTCTGGCTGAGAGTGTGACTGGGGTGGCTACATACAGTATAATGTAATCTCTCAGGCTAAGAGGGGGAGATGGAAGACAAAGTATATTGTGATCTCATATAGTGCATGTATTTGTAGAGAGAGAGGATTGGAGACAGACAAAATATGACAGTAGACATAGGGAGAAATAAAGAGAGAGAGAGGGGGGGAGAGAGAGAGAGGGGGGGAAGAGAGAGAGAGAGAGAGAGAGAGGGAGAGAGAGAGAGAAAGAGAGAGAGGGGGAGAGAGGAGAGAGGAAGTGAGAGAGAGAGGAGGGGGGAGAGGAGAGAGAGAGGGAAGAGAGAGAGAGAAGAGAGGGAGAGGGGAGAGAGAGAGAGAGGGGAAGAGAGAGAGAGAGAGGGAGGGAGAGAGAGAGAGAGAGAGAGAGAGAGAGAGAGAGAGAGAGAGAGAGGAGAGATTGAGAGAGAGAGAGAGAGAGAAAGACAGAAAGACAGAAATTAAATGTAAGAGAGCTTGCTATGTGAGAGACAGAAAGAGCGAGAGAGACACATTTACACATGCACACACACACACCAAATACTATACCAGGCAGGATCTAAGTCAGTCCACAGCACAGGCAGACAGAACCATAGTCTCGTAAACACAACCAACACAGTAACTAGAGTCTGGCTTCAATGATGGACTTTTTTGGCATAGAGGAACTCCAGTACGTCACAGCCTAAATCAATAAAGAAAAAACAATCTGGGGATTCCAAACAAATCACAAGGCAGACATGAACATTTGGACTCAAAACCCAAGTTTGCTGTGGTTTTAGTGAAGGTAGTTGATGCAAACTAGCCGCTGGCGAAATGCACTGATTAAAAATAACCTCAGTGATCTCCATCTTGGGTTGTGTTGCCTAGGGTCGGGTTTATGAGACTATGATGGATATGTCTGCCTGTGCGGAAAATATGTCCCATAGAGAACAGAGGGTAATGGCTGTTAGATACGGGTCATAATCATGGTTATTACAGCATAGGGGACATTCTATATGGGCCATAGGAAAGCAGTGGGACCTCAGTGATATGGGTTGATGAAATAAAAGAGGGAAACAGGGGTAAGGCTAGAAGGAGGTCAGCTGTTCACACTGACTCTGTGCAGATAGAGGACTGGTAGTTTATGTACTCTATCAAAACAATGCAAAGTGAAATAAATGGTCATTGATGTAGCACATTTCTGTCCATGGCTCTAAACTCACCTACCGCTAGCCCACTAACCGCTAACCCGCTAACCGCTAGCCCGCTAACCGCTAGCCCGCTAACCGCTAGCCCGCTAACCACTAGCCCGCTAACCGCTAGCCCACTGCTCCATCTGGAACCTATTGATTGCAGTGACAGGCATTACGTAGCAGGCATGGCGTAGCAGTCAGACGTCATTGTCCTTCGTCTTGTCATGTCCCATGTATATATCTTTTTCTTCGCATATCTTTTTTATATTTTTCTAAACCTCAACTTCAAAATACTCTCCTGCAACCCGCCTCACCCAATGTGGTGTGGATCTGCTTTTTTCTAAAGTATTTTTCTTTACCTCTGAATCTAAATCCCTCAACAGAAGCTAGCCCGCTAACTAGCTACTAGCTAGTAGTCAGCTAACCACTGCTAGCGGTCATCAGCTACCTTTGGCTCAGAAATCTCTCGCCAGTTTGTACAATGCGATTCAAACCAGAGCATACCGGACCTATTTTATCTCCATATCCCCTGATTCCTACCGCAAGCTCTGAACCTTCTCACCTGGATCATCGCAGCTAGCTAGCTGCAATCTGAGTGACAACTCCGGGCTAACGTCTCTGTCCCGAAGCAAGCACCAATTAGCCTGGAGCTAGCACATGCTAGGCCCATCTCCCAGCTAGCTGAAGAGGTCCATCAGCCACTCCTAGGCTACAATACCTATTCTGCCAACTGGCCTGGACCCCTTTTACTGCAGGTACGGGGTACGGAACTCCGCCGATCCTTCACGACTGGACTACCGACGTAATCTGCTCGAGGCGGTTACTCAACTGGCTCATACGTCACGACGTCCCCTGAATGCCAATCTGCTAGCCGTGGCCCGCTAGCTGTCTAGAGCATTTTGGACTGTTAGCTGAATAGATCCATTTGCCAATTGGACTGGACCCCTCTGCTACACGGAACCCTACTAATCCATCATGACTGGTCTATCGACGGAACTGCACTACGAGGCTAAAACAGACTTTCCTCCATCGTACCTTTGACTATTGGATGTTCTTATAGGCACCATAGTATTGCCAGTGTAACAGTATAGCTTCCGTCCCCCTCCTCGTCCCTACCTGGGCTCGAACCAGGAACACAGCGCATCGTTACCCATCGCTCCACAAAAGCAGCGGCCCTTGCAGCACAAGGGGAATATCTACTCCAAATCTAAAAGCGAGTGACGTTTGAAACAGTATTAGCGCACACCCAGCTAACTAGCTAGCCATTTCACATTGGTTACACCAGCCATTAGGCTGATAGGCTTGAAGTCATAAACAGCGCTGTGCTTGCAAAGAGCTGCTGGCAAAATGCACGAAAGTGCTGTTTGAATGAATGATTATGGGCCTGCTGCTGCTCAGTCAGACTGCTCTATCAAATCAGACTTAATTATAACATAATAACACACAGAAATACGAGCCTTTGGTCATTAATATGATCGAATGCGGAAACTATTATTTAGAAAACAAAACGTTTATTACGTTTAAACACGGAACCGTTCTGTATTTTATCTAACGGGTGGCATCCCTAAGTCTAAGCATTCTTGTTACATTGCACAACCGTCAATGTATGTCATTATTACGTAAAATTCTGTCAAATTAGTTCGCAATGAGCCAGGCAGCCCAAACTGTCGCATATACCCTGACTCTGCGTGCAATGAACGCAAGAGAAATGACACAATTTCACCTGGTTAATATTGCCTTCTATACTGGATTAGTAGTTATAACTAGTGATTATGATTGATTTTTTTTCATAAGATAAGTTTAATGCTAGCTAGGAATTTACCTTGGCTTCTACTACATTCGCGTAACAGGCAGGCTAAAATACACCTCTGCTGTTTTCAACCAAGATCTCAGTGATCACTGCCTCATTGCCTGCATCCATAATGGGGCTGCGGTCAAACGTCCACCCCTCATCACTGTCAAACACTCCCTAAAACACAACAGCAAGCAGGCCTTTCTAATCGACCTGGCCGGGGTATCCTGGAATGATATTGACCTCACCCCGTCATTAGAGGATGCCTGGTTATTCCTCAAAAGTGCCTTCCTCACCATCTTAAATAAGCATGCTCCATTCAAAAAATGTAGAACCAGGAACAGATATAGCCCTTGGTTCACTCCAGAGCTGACTGGCCTTGACCAGCACAAAAACATCCTGTGGCATACTGCATTAGCATCGAATAGCCCCCGTGATATGCAACTTTTCAGGGAAGTTAGGAACAAATATACACAGGCAGTTAGGAAAGCTAAGGCAAGCTTTTTCAAACAGAAATTTGCATCCTGTAGTACTAACTCAAAAAAGTTTTGGGACACTGTAAAGTCCATGGAGATCAAGAGCACCTCCTCCCAGCTGCCCACTGCTCTGAGGCTAGTGTCATGACGTTGGCCTGGGGGTAGGTTTATGACAGTCATAAATACCTCTTCCCCCCTTTTTCCTCTCTCTACCCTACTGATGTTACATTTGCAAATCCCTTGGTTAACATAGAGATTCTGGGAACATCAGAAGGTGGGGGGAAATGAACTATATTCTGGTAATCCGACCAATTGAACATATGCGGTGGTACTTAATGAATATGATGTCAGTTCGGTTGTCATCTGAGACATTCTCATCAATGATAAGATGACAAACTCTACAGTGGAAAGTCTACACATCAGAGTTTTCGGATTCACATGGAATTGTTGTTCAATTTAAATGTTTGAATATGAAATTATTGGTGAAGATTTAAATGTAATTTTAGCTTTCAAATGAGAGTTGGGTTTTCATAAGGTAGGGCTCTGCTCAATCAGTGGCCCGCCCCTGTGAAGGGACATGGGCTATAAAACTTTTCAAACACGCCCTCCTCTCCCTTCCTATATAAAGCCTTGACAACAATGTAACCTCCTGTTCCGAGGATGTGAGGACGACGGTCCGATGTCAGAATGGTTCAGATAATAACCACAGAACGAAGCCAACATCAGCATGAGCTTTGGTTGCGAATGGTATGAACTTTGAACTCTTATTCACTACTTATTCACTGATACCTCCTAGTCGATGAGTTAGCAACAGCCGCTGCAAACGAGGGTTAGGAAGGAACAAACAGAGTATCCCGTCTACCACACAACGACGTTACTACAACGTATTCAATTTACCAGCAGAGACATTCTTCAAAGGACGAAGGACTCGGTTGGGCAACACGGCCTTCCATCTACCACCAACCTACCGAAGCGCATTTCAGAGTAAATATATATTGCATTTTCCTTTTCCAAATGGGCGGTAATTTAGAATGCATAAGATACTGTATTTACGATAGCACAGCTTCGCTCTTTGTTCCTCAGTCTTCCCGTTCTTTCACTCAAACCCAGCCCTTTTCTTTTGTGTAACAAGCTGTCATATCTGTTCCGCCCGCTAGGGACGTTTTCCTTTATGATGTAATTTGTAATCATTCATTACCTGCACAATCCAGTTCTGTTATAAATGGT
This sequence comes from Oncorhynchus tshawytscha, assembly GCF_018296145.1. Lineage (NCBI taxonomy): Eukaryota > Metazoa > Chordata > Actinopteri > Salmoniformes > Salmonidae > Oncorhynchus > Oncorhynchus tshawytscha. The sequence continues at coordinate 78,335,178 of NC_056433.1, read as the reverse complement.
CAAGAATATTCGAGGTGAATATGAATGGCAGGCATTGTCCTGGACACAAGTACCCCTCAAGGCCACCAGATGGGGGAGGGGTGTTAAATAGCTGGACCATCACAAGATGTATTACTGGCCTGATAAATGAACAACTGTAGAGGAAGCCATGTAGTAATTTGTGGAGGAACGGTCTCTGTCAGATGCTTAACATGACATCCTTGTTCTGTCCTCCCAGCGCTTCCTGACACATCTGCGGGACCTGGCCGGTCGTATGTCTGGTAACCAAGAATTTACAACTTTCAGATGAGACTGAATTAAGATGAAGATTAATATTGACTGCTACTGATGTAAAATATTACTAGATTTTTAAGAGTTTATTTGGAAGATAACAGCTCTATAAATATTATTTCGTGGTGCCCCAACTCTCTAGTTAATTACATTTACATGATTAGCTCAATCAGGTAATTATTTTATAGAATAGCATGTCATATCACTTAATCCAGCATAGCCAAAGACACGACACTAGGAAACACTGTCACCACCGATAAATCCACTATAATTGAGAAGTTCTTTTGTTCCATTTTTCTCCCCAATTTCCTGGTATCCAATTGGTAGCCAAACCCTCCCCTAACCCGGACGACGCTGGGCCAAACCCTCCCCTAACCCGGGCGACGCTGGGCCAAACCCTCCCCTAACCCGGGCGATGCTGGGCCAAACCCTCCCCTAACCCGGACGACGCTGGGCCAAACCCTCCCCTAACCCGGACGACGCTGGGCCAAACCCTCCCCTAACCCCGGACGACGCTTGGCCAAACCCTCCCTAACCCGGACGACGCTGGGCCAAGTGTACGCCGCCCCTTGGGTCTCCCGGTCGCTGCCGGCTGCAACAGAGCCTGGACTCGAATCTCGCTACCACTGTGATGCAGTACCTTAGACCACTGCACCACTCGGGAGGCACCAACCACCCCCCTCCCCGCCCCCACACACTCACACAGTACCCCCTACCCAGTCCCACAACAAGCCCCATTCACCTGCATGCTCTTGGCAGGTTAGTAGGTTATTGCATGTTGTATGCTGCAGTGGGCATCTTATCACCTCTCTGTATTAAAATGATAATAAGCCCTAAAATCACTGTAGAGGAACCCTGTGGAGGGTGTCTCATGATGTCCTCCCAACGGCTACAGCTGGAGTCATCTTTTTAGGGCTTCCTCTCTCTCTCTATGCCTGCAGGCTCGAGCAATGGGCTGGAAAATTGGTCTAGAATAGAAATTAGAGAGAGACTCACAGAAAGGAGAGGACCAGGAAACGAGTGGACTAGGAAAGGTTCAGGAGAGGAGCAGCAATACACACAACAGGAGCTGCCCTATGCAGACAGCCAACTCTGGGCTTTAGCCTCATATCACTCACACACATAGACAGGCAGAACACACACACATACACGCGCGCACACGCGCACACACGCGCACACGCACACAAGATATGGATAATGGCTCAAATCGGGCAGTTTCTCTCTCAGTCAGTATTCCTCCATCCATATCTGGGGATGTCGGGAGATGACGTGGAAACTGGCCACTAGGGGCAACAGTGAGTGCTGTTACCTTCAGGTTAGTGTTGTGGACAGGGATGGTGGATGGGCGTAAGCATCTTTCTCTGGTGCCAAAGGTTGAATGTTCAAATCCAGAGATAGACAGTTTTTTATATTTATGTTTTAACCCTATCCCAAACATTAACCCTCAACCTTAACCCTCAACCTTAACCCTCATCCTTAACCCTTACCTTAACCCTCAATCTTAACCCTCAACCTTAACCCTCAACCTTAACTCTCAACCTTAACCCTTACCTTAAACCTCAACCTTTACCCTCAACCTTGTCCCAAACCTTAAAGCTTACCTTAGCCCTCAACCTTCACCCTTACCTTAACATTAACCCTCAACCTAAAACCTCAACCTTAACCCTTACCTTAACATTAACCCTAAAACCTTAACCCTCAACCTTAACCCCAACCTTTACCCGCAACCTTAACCCTCAACCTTAACCTTAACCCTCAACCTTTACCCTCAACCTTGTCTCAAACCTTAAAGCTTACCTTAACCTTAACCCTCAACCTTAACCCTCTACCTTAACCCTCTACCTTAACCCTCAACCTTAACCCTCAACCTTAACCCTAACCTTCACCATTCTGTGTTAATGCCTGAACTTAACCTTAAACACTTCAAAATTTGACATTTGGAACCACTTCAAAATGTTACTTTTGAGAAACATGGATAACGTCTATTTCTGATGCGAGACAGTGAGAGCTAGTAGCTCAGCATGCCTATTCCCCTGTTCCACCAAGCCTCACACACACATCCATTCAGTTATAATCAATAACTTTTCTTTTTGGAAACCCTCACTGTGGTAACTGTCTCCGCGGTTCCATATCTTTTGTCACCAAGTGAGCTGTCTAATTCCTTCGTCGCTGCGATTCCCAATCGAAATACCTCTCTGTAGTAAATGTCCCCCCCTCCCTCCCATTCACTTCTTCCCCCTCTTCTCTTCTCCCCTCTCCTCCCCCTCACCACTCCTCAAACCAAACTGGAGGTTGGGAAATGGGATCAATATGCCGGCTTAATGACGGAGTCATTTTAAAGTGGTAGTGGCGTCTTGAATAGGCACTGCACTGTAACATTGGCAAACATGCGTGTCAGAACTCTGTACTTGGGGTGACTTTACTTTTGAGCCTGGCAACGATGGCGGGCCACTTCAAGGACTACTGGGCTGTAAGATAGACAGAGCTCTAAATAGGATGTTTCATTTTCAACTAGTTACTCTCAATCTCTTTAATGTTCAGTGTTGGCCCTCTAAGTTTCACACACACACACACACACACACACACACACACACACACACACACACACACACACACACACACACACACACACACACACACACACACACACACACACACACACACACACACACACACACACACACACACACACACACACACACGGCTGATGTCATACCTTATTGTGTGTCTGCATGTGTGTGTGCGTGACAGTCCAAGTGTGTGTCTGTTCACTTCATATTACTCATTGGGAAGCATAGGGCTGTGTGACAGGCCAATCTCCACCAAGAGAGAGAATGTCATCATTCACCACCTCGTAATCTCACACATCAGACCTAAGGAGACCCCTGGACAGACACACACCACCTCATAACCTCACACATCAGACCTGAAGAGACCCCTGGACGGACACACACCACCTCATAACCTCACACATCAGTGGTCTTTATTATGTACTCTAAATTATTCTTAGCTAGAACCACAACAACATGAACATGTAGTCTTACCACCAATACCTGTTACCAAGCATACACACACACACACACACACACACACACACACACACACACACACACACACACACACACACACACACACACACACACACACACACACACCACACCCAGGGGAAATGTTCTGATTAAAGTGTGCCACCTAGGTTTATTAGGAGTCCCTTCACTGTAGGAACCTTACCACCCCACACACACAGGTCATATTGTCTATAATTTAGGTTGAACTACAAGAGGAGGCTGATATCACCTCCCTCCCTCCCTCCCTCACCCCCCATCCCTCCCGTCCCATCCCTCCCTCCCTCTTCCTCTCTATGGCTTATCTGTGTGTATAAAGGTTGACATTGAATAACAGACAGAGAACAAGCCTCGCTGTGAGCCTAATCAGATAATGAAGGACAATATATAAAGGATGGAAAGGTACACTCCTCCGGAGGAAAAGCCCTGATCTTGTTATGAATTTTTGGATGAAATAAAAGAGACGAGAGAAAGAGGAAGGAGGGATCATTTCTCCTCCTCTACTCTCCTGTAACAACTGAAGACAGACAGTATGAGGCAGTTAGTGCACCTGTGAGTCTACACACACTGCTGTGCTGGAGACAATTAGAACAAGAAAAATACCATTTTCCAATAACATCTTTGAACTAACAACATATAGATATTTTATTATTCTAGATAAAGGTTATTATTCTAGATAGAGGTTATTATTCTAGATAGAGGCTATTATTACAGATAGTTATTATTCTAGATAGAGGTTATTATTCTAGATAGAGGTTATTATTCTAGATAGAGGTTATTATTCTAGATAGAGGTTATTATTATAGAAATAGTTAATTATTATAGGTAGAGGTTATTATTACAGATAGAGGTTATTATTATAGATATAGGTTATTATTCTAGATAAAGGTTATTATTCTAGATAAAGGTTATTATTCTAGATAGAGGTTATTATTCTAGATAGAGGCTATTATTACAGATAGTTATTATTCTAGATAGAGGTTATTATTATAGATAGAGGTTATTATTATAGAACTAGTTAATTATTATAGGTAGAGGTTATTATTACAGATAGAGGTTATTATTATAGATATAGGTTATTATTAGGGATAGAGTATGTTGTAGCATTACAAGGTTGAATCACATGCTTATTTTTTAAATATATATTTTTAAGGAAGTGTCTTTTACACTGGGTCAGCATGAAATAGCTGTCTTATGGAAAGTGACATTAGCTGTGATGAATGAGTGAGACGTTAATTATTCACTCCACTGAATGGTGGAGAGAGCGATAGAAAAATAGAGAGAGAGAGAGGGAGAGAGAAATAGAGAGAAAGCGAGAGAGCGAGAGAAATAGAAAGAGAGCGAGAGACGGAGAGAGAGAGTGAGAGAGAAATAGAGAGAGAGAGAGAGCAAGAGAGGGGGAGTGAGAGAGAAGTAGAGAGAGAGAGAAATAGAGAGAGCGAGAGAGAGAGGGAGAGAGAGAACTATAGAGAGAGAGAGAGAGAGAGAACCAGAGAGAACTAGAGAGAGAGAGAGAGAGAGAGGGAGATAGAGAACTATAGAGAGAGAAGTAGAGAGAGAGAGAAATAGAGAGAGCGAGAGAGAGAGGGAGAGAGAGAACTATAGAGAGAGAAGTAGAGAGAGAGAGAAATAGAGAGAGCGAGAGAGAGAGGGAGAGAGAGAACTATAGAGAGAGAGAGAGAATCAGAGAGAACTAGAGAGATAGAGAGAGAAAGAAAGAGAGAGAGAGGGAGAGAGAGAACTAGAGAGAGAGAGAGAGCCCTCATTTGTTCGCTCCCTCTCTTGGTTTGACAACGCAGCGAGCGATCGATCGATGATTTACGTGCCAGGGCTGTATACCTTAAACACAAAACGTGCTCCAATCAAAGTGAAAGAGAGACTCGGAACGTCGTATGAGGGATTCATTGTGTTCAGTCATAAATGTATTCCATGGCCATCAGTAATTATGTTCACTGAAAGCTTTCATACTTAGACTAGTAGAGGTAATTAAAGTGCTGAGAATTTTATCACTACCAAATTATTCCTTTCACCCAGGTTGACCTTCTGATCCCAGACCTGAGATGTTTTATCAAATACTTTCAAATACAGATTATGAGAAATAGCTTTCTGCTGCATTGATGTATTGAAATCACACGTTATGTTGAACATAAAAGTTTTCACCAACATGATCGTACAGCAGTTAGCTGTAACCTACATATAGACTGTTACAGTTATAATTGTACCCTACATATAGACTGTTACAGTTATAATTGTACCCTACATATAGACTGTTACAGTTATAATTGTACCCTACATATAGACTGTTACAGTTAGCTGTACCCTACATATAGACTGTTACAGTTAGAATTGTACCCTACATATAGACTGTTACAGTTAGCTGTACCCTACATATAGACTGTTACAGTTAGCTGTACCCTACATATAGACTGTTACAGTTAGCTGTACCCTACATATAGACTGTTACAGTTAGCTGTACCCTACATATAGACTGTTACAGTTATAATTGTACCCTACATGTAGACTGTTACAGTTAGAATTGTACCCTACATGTAGACTGTTACAGTTTGAATTGTTTACGGCAGTTAGCTGTACCCTAAAATCAAATCAAATCAAAAAATCAAATCAAATTTTATTTGTCACATACACATGGTTAGCAGATGTTAGTGCGAGTGTAGCGAAATGCTTGTGCTTCTAGTTCCGACAATGCAGTAATAACCAACAAGTAATCTAGCTAACAATTCCAAAACGACTACCTTAGAAACAAGTGTAAGGGGATAAAGAATATGTACATAAGGATATATGAATGAGTGATGGTACAGAGCGGCATAGGCAAGATACAGTAGATGGTATTGAGTGCAGTATATACATATGAGATGAGTATGTAAACAAAGTGGCATAGTTAAAGTGGCTAGTGATACATGTATTACATTAGGATGCAGTAGATGATATAGAGTACAGTATATACGTATACATATGAGATGAATAATGTAGGGTATGTAAACATTCTATTAGGTAGCATTGTTTAAAGTGGCTAGTGATATATTTTACATCATTTCCCATCAATTCCCATTATTAAAGTGTCTGGAGTTGAGTCAGTGTGTTGGCAGCAGCCACTCAATGTTAGTGGTGGCTGTTTAACAGTCTGATGGCCTTGAGATAGAAGCTGTTTTTCAGTCTCTCGGTCCCAGCTTTGATGCACCTGTACTGACCTCGCCTTCTGGATGATAGCGGGGTGAACAGGCAGTGGCTCGAGTGGTTGATGTCCTTGATGATCTTTATGGCCTTCCTGTGACATCGGGTGGTGTAGGTATCCTGGAGGGCAGGTAGTTTGCCCCCAGTGATGCGTTGTGCAGACCTCACTACCCTCTGGACAGCCTTACGGTTGTGTGCGGAGCAGTTGCCATACCAGGCGGTGATACAGCCCGACAGGATGCTCTCGATTGTGCATCTGTAGAAATTTGTGAGTGCTTTTGGTGACAAGCCAAATTTCTTCGGCCTCCTAAGGTTGAAGAGGCGCTGCTGCGCCTTCCTCACGATGCTGTCTGTGTGAATGGACCAATTCAGTTTGTCTGTGATGTGTATGCCGAGGAACTTAAAACTTACTATCTTCTCCACTACTGTTCCATCGATGTGGATAGGTGGGTGTTCCCTCTGCTGTTTCCTGAAGTCTACAATCATCTCCTTAGTTTTGTTGACGTTGAGTGTGAGGTTATTTTCCTGACACCACACTCCGAGGGCCTTCACCTGCTCCCTGTAGGCCGTCTCGTCGTTGTTGGTAATCAAGCCTATCAGGTGAACAGAAGGACTTGAATTCCTGTATGTTGTTGTGGCCACACCATGTCACGTTAACCATAAAGCATACGCCCCCGCGCGATGCGTGGAGAAACCAGCTGGCTGCACCGTCTCCGATAGCATCTCTCCAGTGAGCCATGTTTCCGTGAAGCAAAGAACGTTACAGTCTCTGATGTCCCTCGGGAATGCTACCCTTGCTCGGATTTCATCAACCTTGTTGTCAAGAGACTGGACATTGGCGAGGAGAATGCTAGGGAGTGGTGCACGATGTGCCCGTCTCCGGAGTCTGACCAGAAGACCGCTTCGTTTTCCCCTTTTTCGAAGTCGTTTTTTGGGGTCGCCGGCTGGGATCCATTCCGTTGTCCTGGGTGAAAGGCAGAACACAGGATCCGCTTCGCGAAAGTCATATTCTTGGTCGTACTGATGGTGAGTTGACGCTGCTCTTATGTTCAGTAGTTCTTCTCGACTGTATGTAATGAAACTTAAGAAACCTAAGATGACCTGGAAATAACACGTAAAAAAACAAAAAACTGCATAGTTTCCTAGGAACGCGAAGCGAGGCGGCCATCTCTGTCGGCGCCGGAAGTCGACTGTTATAGTCTACATGTAAGCATGTGATTCAACCTTGAAATGCTACAACAGACTCACCTCCACGTCCCTCCATCCACCAAATATGCAAGGAAGTAGAGGTTTTGGGCTATGAAAACCATTACGGCTGCTCATTATCGTGCTAAACAGTTTGGCTCTAAGCGGTGAGGACCTGGACACACTGCAGAGATCTTAATATGTGCTGCCCTTTGCCTCTTGGCGAAGCATGGCTCTCTACGTCTCTCTGTGTCTCTCAGCGCCTATCTGTGCATCTCTGTGCCTCTCTGTGCCTCTCTGTGCCACTCTGTGTCTCTCTGTGTCGCTCTGTGTTGCTCTGTGTCTCTCTGTGTCGCTCTGTGTCTGTGTCTCTCTGAGCCTCTTTTCCCTCTCTGTACCTCTCTGTGCCTCTCTGTGCCGTTCTGTGTCTCTCAGTGCCTCTCTGTGCCTCGCTGTGTCTCTCAGTGCCTCTCTGTGTCTCTCTGTGCCTCTGTGTTAATCTGTGCCTCTCTGCGTCTCTTTGTGTCTTTCTGGGTCTCTCTGTGCCTCTCAGTGTCGCTATGTGTCTCTCTGTGTTAATCTGTGCCTCTCTGTGTCTCTCTGCGTCTCTCTGCATCTCTGTGTATTTCTGGGTCTCTCTGGGTTGCTCTTTGTGTTGCTCTGTCTCTCTGTGTCGCTCTGTGCCTCTCTGTCGTTCTGTGTCTCTCTGTGCCTCTCCTTGCCTCTCCGTATCTCTGTCTTTCTGTGCCTCTCTGTGCCTCTCTGTGTTTCTCTGTGCCTATCTGTGTTAATCTGTGCCTCTCTGTGTCTTTCTGTGCCTCTCTGGGTCTCTCTGTGTCACTCTGTGTCTCTCTGTGTTGCTCTCTGTCTCTCTCTGTCTCTCTAGGCCTCTCTGGGCCTCTCAATGTCGTGATGTCTCTCTGTGCCTCTCTGTGTTAATTTGTGCCTCTCTGTGATAATCTGTGCCTCTCTGTGTCGCTCTGTGTCTTTCTGTGCCTCTCTGGGTCTCTCTGTGCCTCTATGTTCCTCTATGTGTTAATCTGTACTTCTCTGTGCCTCTCTGTGCCTCTCTGTGCCGCTCTGTGTCTCTCTGTGTCTCTCTGTGTTGCTCTCTATCTCTATCCCTGACTCTCTGTGTCTCTCTGTGTCTCTCTGTGTTGCTCTCTATCTCTATCCCTGACTCTCTGTGTCTCTCTGGGCCTCTCTGGTCCTCTCTGGGCTTCTCTGGGCCTCTCTGTGCATCTCTCTCTGCCTCTGGGCCTCTCTGTGTCTTCTGTGTATCTCTCTGTGTCTTTCTGCTAGTGCTCTGAATGGATGAAGCAATGTTATTTAGCAAATTTCTTTGTACTCTCTCTGGGCCGGAGTGCTGAGATGAGCACTCTAAAGTGAATACAGATCTCTCTCTACCAATTCAATTCAAAGGGCTTTATTGGCATTGGTTTACATTGCCAAAACAAGTGAAAAAGGTCAATAAACAATACACACCAAAGTTTCAAAATAATACAGACAAGTCAAATGTTATATTACTGACTAACAGTTTTGTAACGTTGTGCTAATGGTTAAAGTACGAAAGGGAAAATAAATAAACCTAAATATGGGTTGTATTTACAATGGTGTTTGTTCTTCACTGGTTGCCCTTTTCTTGTGGCAACAGGTCACACATCTTGCTGCTGTGATGACACACTGTGGTATTTCACCCAGTAGATGTGGGAGTTTATCAAAATTGGATTTGTTTTCAAATTCTTTGTGGGTCTGTGTAATCTGAGGGAAATATGTGTCTCTAATATGGTCATACGTTTGGCAGAAGGTTAGGAAGTGCAGCTCAGTTTCCACTCAGTTTGCACTCTCTGTTTAGGGCCAAATAGCATTCCAGTTTGCTTAGTCTTTTAGTTAGTTCTTTCCAATGTGTCAAGTAATTATCTTTTTGTTTTCTCATGATTTGGGTGGGTCCAATTGGCTCTGTGGGGTCTGTTTGTGAAGGGAGCCCCAGGACCAGCTGTCTGAGAGGACTCTTCTCCAGGTTCATCTCTCTGTAGGTGATGGCTTTCTTATGGAATGGAATCACTTATTTTTATGTGGTTGTAGAATTTAACTGCTCTTTTCTGGATTTTTATAATTAGCGGGAATCGTCCTAATTCTGCTCTGCATTATTTGATGCTTTACATTGTACACAGAGGATGTCTTAATTTGGTGTTTGTCCCATTTTGTAGAGGGCAATGGGTTCTATAACTGATTCATGTCTTTTTAGTCAGATCCTTATTGGGATGTTGAATTTTATGTTCCTTTTGATGGCATAGAAGACCCTTCATTCCTTGTCTCTCAGATCGTTCACAGCCTTGTGGAAGTTACCTGCGGTGTTGTCACGTTCCGACCATCGTTCGTATGTGTTTTCCTTGTTTTAGTGTTGGTCAGGACGTGAGCTGGGTTGGCATTCTATGTCGTGTCTGGTTTGTCTATTTCTATGTTTGGCCTGATATGGTTCTCAATCAGAGGCAGGTGTTAGTCATTGTCTCTGATTGGGAACCATATTTAGGTAGCCTGGGTTTCACTGTGTGTTGGTGGGTGATTGTTCCTGTCTCTGTGTTTGCACCAGATAGGACTGTTTAGGTTTTCACTTTTCTTGTTTTGTTTAGTCTGTTCATGTATAGTCGTCTTTATTAAAGAACATGAATAACCACCACGCTGCATTTTGGTCCGCTTCTAACCATTACAGGTGTTGATGTTTAGACCGAGGTACAGTGGGGCAAAAAAGTATTTAGTCAGCCACCAATTGTGCAAGTTCTCCCCCTTAAAAAGATGAGAGAGGCCTGTAATTTTCATCATAGGTACACTTCAACTATGACAGACAAAAACAAAAAAAAATCCATTGTAGGATTTTTAATTAATTTATTTGCAAATTATGGTGGAAAATAAGTATTTGGTCAATAACAAAAGTTTATCTCAATACTTTGTTATATACCCTTTGTTGGCAATGACAGAGGTCAAACGTTTTCTGTAAGTCTTCACAAGGTTTTCACACACTGTTGCTGGTATTTTGGCCCATTCCTCCATGCAGATCTCCTCTAGAGCAGTGATGTTTTGGGGCTGTTGCTGGGCAACACGGACTTTCAACTCCCTCCAAAGATTTTCTATGGGGTTGAGATCTGGAGACTGGCTAGGCCACTCCAGGACCTTGAAATGCTTCTTACGAAGCCACTCCTTCGTTGCCCGGGCAGTGTGTTTGGGATCATTGTCATGTTGAAAGACCCAGCCACGTTTCATCTTCAATGCCCTTGCTGATGGAAGGAGGTTTTCACTCAAAATCTTACGATACATGGCCCCATTCATTCTTTCTTTTACACGGATCAGTCGTCCTGGTCCCTTTGCAGAAAAACAGCCCCAAAGCATGATGTTTCCACCCCCATGCTTCACATTAGGTATGGTGTTCTTTGGATGCAACTCAGCATTCTTTGTCCTCCAAACACGACGAGTTGAGTTTTTACCAAAAAGTTATATTTTGGTTTCATCTGACCATATGACATTCTCCCAATCTTCTTCTGGATCATCCAAATGCTCTCTAGCAAACTTCAGACGGGCCTGGACATGTACTGGCTTAAGCAGGGGGACACGTCTGGCACTGCAGGATTTGAGTCCCTGGCGGCGTAGTGTGTTACTGATGGTAGGATTTGTTACTTTGGTCCCAGCTCTCTGCAGGTCAATCACTAGGTCCCCCCGTATATGGTTCTGGGATTTTTGCTCACCGTTATTGTGATCATTTTGACCCCACGGGGTGAGATCTTGCGTGGAGCCCCAGATCGAGGGAGATTATCAGTGGTCTTGTATGTCTCGCATTTCCTAATAATTGCTCCCACAGTTGATTTCTTCAAACCAAGCTGCTTACCTATTGCAGATTCAGTCTTCCCAGCCTGGTGCAGGTCTACAATTTTGTTTCTGTTGTCCTTTGACAGCTCTTTGGTCTTGGCCATAGTGGAGTTTGGAGTGTGACTGTTTGAGGTTGTGGACAAGTGTCTTTTATACTGATAACAAGTTCAAACAGGTGCCATTACAGGTAACGAGTGGAGGACAGAGGAGCCTCTTAAAGAAGAAGTTACAGGTCTGTGAGAGCCAGAAATCTTGCT